>NC_087174.1:4652500-4812500 GCF_035594125.1 Scylla paramamosain
ACTTAATCCTCTCATTAAAACTAATCTACAAACTCTTCAGAAACATCTACCAGAAATGAAAAGATTAAAAGAATAGATTTAGCATTTCATGCCCCGTAATCCCTTGTATAATGTTGAGTGGCAGCTGTAGAACAAAACGAAGTATTTCACAGTAGTATGTGATGAAGGAACCACGTGCCAAATAACAGTGAAAGAATTAAGAACAAGGATGATACATGGATAAGCTTGAAAGTAGTGATACGACGTTCAGTAATAAATAGGACGAGTGGAGCATAAAAACTTACACGAGCTACACACTTAAAATTTTCTACAAGAGTTTAAAAATAATGTGTGGAACTCCCATGACAACAATGGTCAAGGAAAACTATGCAACCGTCTCCCTCCTGCCTTCTTCCTTACATCATGATGCATTGTCCCGAAATCGCATCCTGCTGTGTTTGTAATATTCGTACTTTCTGAAGAACCATGATTTCATGAAAAAAAAAAAAAAAAAAAACGCTCCCTAAGTTTCAGCTTTACACCATCAGGAAGCGAGTAGTAATGCTCAGAGCCTTGGATGTAATTTTTACGGACAAGGAATGTCGGCTGTGCACGGACTGCTGAACAACTCAAATGAGAATAGCGAGAAGCAGCAGGCCTGTGAGATGATGGTTCGTAAGATGCCACACCGTCCCAGAAATATAATCGCAGCATCCATTTCTTTGTGCGCGAGGCACAGAAATCTTTTAGTAATTAAAGGGGATGCTAACACAATAGGTTTCGAAACTGGTGTATTGCAACCAAAAACATGATGCTGCGAGGAAAAAAAAAAGGAATAGGAACACATGTATTGCAAGACATGGCTACGGTAAATTGTTGTTACGTCCTATCCAGTGAATGCGAAAGAACGTATCACTACGTGCTGTGGAGAGATAACGAGTTCAGACTAGATCTAAGAACCTTCCTACTTTCATTTTTCTTCTCGTGAACAAGAATCACAGTGATTTCATGACGTCTTGTCTTTTTTTACAATTCGTCCATAATACGGTTCCCAATACGGCTCATTGCTGCCTCTTACCACCTGTGCTTGGCGGCGAAAATAGCACTAGCTATTGCCGTCATATACGTGGTGCTTGCAGGTAGCAGCTTCTGCATGCCATGATACGGAAACAACAATAACAACAACAATAACAAGTACTACTACTACTACTACTACTATCCTTACAAAACTATTTCGTAGAGACAAAAAATATGCACCTAACAGATAAGACTGCAATTGATTACTTAATGAGATAATTTAATCATTTACTTACTTGAATATGTATGTATGTATAGTACACACGCGCGCGCGCGAACACACACATGAAGTTATTTCATACTTTGTCTAAGAACAGCTTCACTTAAGAGTGGAGCGGTTGTCAGGCGATGCAAGAAGTGGGATGAGCTACACTAAAGTGCCCCGCCACGGCGCCGCGCTGGTAGGTATACTGCAGCAAGTGGCAACTGAAACACACCTCGGAATATACAAACACTAGGAAATTATTGCTCCTACGGCATTGCTGCCACGACTATGACGTATTTATAATCACAGCAACCTCATATTAGGTATAGATATCATGCTACCTTTTTTATGGGAGTACTCCTTCACTTTCTCTCGCCTGCTGTTCTCGTGTATTCTCTGATTATTTTTCCTAATCCTAATTGGCAAAAAGAAACTCACAGAAAGGTACCATGATATCTAAACTGTAAGGTTGCTGTAGTGATTATAAATACGTCAGAGTCGTAGTAAGACTTGGTAACAGCAGTGCAAGTAGGAGCAATGTTTTCCTAGTGTTGGTTCCAGTTCTTCCAGACTGGTTCCGGCGTATTCCAGCTGCCACCTAAAATAAAGTACCTGCTCGTGGGTCAAGATCCTTTCTATCTACGCGTTTTTTTTTTTTCCCTTATTGAATTTATACACTATACAGTATGACCCATGACGTAATTTCTTGTATTAGCGAAAAATCAGTGTTGACTTTCTGTGAATACATACATACGCATATATATATATATATATATATATATATATATATATATATATATATATATATATATATATATATATATAGAGAGAGAGAGAGAGAGAGAGAGAGAGAGAGAGAGAGAGAGAGAGAGAGAGAGAGAGAGAGAGAGAGAGAGAGAGAGAGAGAGAGAGAGAGAGAGAATCTACGTGCCTCCTTCACTGAACTCACTACTTCGAGAAAGAAAATGGAGCTCTAAGAAGATGCACTTCGAGAAAACGCCAGATATTGATCTCAGAACGAGAAAACCCATGTAGTGACGGGACAATTTGCATCACCACTGTCCTATTTAAAAGATATAATTTTGTCAAATTTCTAGTCGGGAGTTCGATTCCATGCTGATTCCTATAGTAACTTAATCCTTTAGTTCAATTTCCAACTTCCAAAATTTTCAAGAGTATACAGTACCCTTGTATCCTATTGAAATGCTCTCTCTCTTAGTTTACACGAGAGAGAGAGAGAGAGAGAGAGAGAGAGAGAGAGAGAGAGAGAGAGAGAGAGAGAGAGAGAGAGAGAGAGAGAGAGAGAGAGAGAGCATCACTTAATGCAAACCCTCCCTAACAAGTACGTGAAAATTACTGATATTTATTAAATTTCAGATATTTTTTTATGGGTTATAGATTGTATTTTATGGCGATATTAAAAACCAAGTACAATGATTGTTAGTTATGAAGCAGCCTCGCATATATTATTATAATTATTATATATAGAAACGTACCCCCACCAACAGGCAAGGGGCGCTTCACACCTTTGCGGGTTTCGGGGCGTGTGTCGGGGAAAAGGACTTTACTTAGATGGCTGGGAACGGCTGCGGCTCTAACTCTAACTTCTGTGCATCACCAGGAACACCGTAGCATACATCAACGTCATTGACTTGGCTTGCGAGTGATGGCAACAACTTCACACAAGTTGCAATGAGTTGTAATTGATGAACAATATGTTTCAAAATGCCATATTCTAATACTGGACATTATTTTTGCATATTGATTAGTAGACTCACTTATACGATGCTGTTAGTTTTCTTTTCTTTTCTTTTTTTTCTTTTTCTCCTCCAACTGAACATAATACACAAGTGTTTGACAAATGTTTGGTATCACACCAGTGACTCACACACACACACACACACACACACACACACACACACACATATATATATATATATATATATATATATATATATATATATATATATATATATATATATATATATATATATATATATATATATATATATATATATATATATATATATAATTGTATTTTCTAACTATACAGCATGATAACTAAGTAATACAAGAGTTCCATGGCAGGACATCAATGAAACAGAAACGACAACTTGTTGGGCGCGCGTAAGGCGTCTGGCACCGCGATCAGCTGAGTGTGGCAGTCGCAATTTGGCAGCTCAGCCTCTCCACTCCAGTCTCCAGTCTCACTCTAGTGTTTTGGTCGACGTGGGTGTGAGAGGTTATACGGTACGGACATAATGGACTCTCCCTCTCCTGCCTTTCGGTCACCTTTCTTACGGCCATGGATGAACCAGACGGGTGCGGCAGCAGCAACTGGAGGAGGGAGCATGGGACTCAAGGGTATTGTGGCAGGTAATGTGGAATGTCTGGTTTCTTTTTGACAGCTTCAAACATTGGCTTGACCCCCTTATCACCGGCGTGGTTTAAGCCAGTGTGACAGCAAAATAAGGACAACCCTGCCCTGTAGACGAGAAAGAGTCGCTGAATCTTGAGGAATATGTATAAGGGGAGGACGATAAGGTAAAATGGTGGGCTGTCAGTAAGGAAAACTGGTCCAGTCTTGTAGGCCTAACGGATAGCAGATGATGCTCAGAGAGAGAGAGAGAGAGAGAGAGAGAGAGAGAGAGAGAGAGAGAGAGAGAGAGAGAGAGAGAGAGAGAGAGAGAGACTTGAACTTTAGACCTATAAAAAAGCAGTCACCATTACTATCAACATGTGTGTGTGTGTGTATGTGTGTGTGTTCCCGTGAGATGGCGTGTTATCGTGATGAATGGGCTTGATAGGTTATCGCCGTTAAGCAAGTCGGTCTGAACTTAACTTTCTTATCCAGTGATTTTCCGAGAGGTGTGCTGCAATTGTTTCAGACTTTCCATGCACCTGTCTGAGAGAGAGAGAGAGAGAGAGAGAGAGAGAGAGAGAGAGAGAGAGAGAGAGAGAGAGAGAGAGAGAGAGAGAGAATGTACGTATATGTTACAAGGGTGACGGGTCAGTGAAGCTAGTACGTTTACGTGTATCCAGTTATTCGAGGTCTGCCAGGTCAGAGTGGAGAGCAAAGGTCAAGGTTGAGAGAGAGAGAGAGAGAGAGAGAGAGAGAGAGAGAGAGAGAGAGAGAGAGAGAGAGAGAGAGAGCAGGTAGCCTTTATTACCCATAAGGGGAGCGTGTATGGATGGGGGAAGCAAGGCATTTTGTAATAGTGACTCGACAGAACGACAGGGTTACGGTGGCGGTGGTAGTATTGGCGGTTTGATCTCATGATAACTCTGTCCTTCCCCCCTCGCCCTCCCCACTCCACTACTACTTCTTGTTGCTGGGAGGTGGTGCAGGCTGTCTGAGAGAGAGAGAGAGAGAGAGAGAGAGAGAGAGAGAGAGAGAGAGAGAGAGAGAGAGAGAGAGAGAGAGAGAGAGAGAGTGTGTGTGTGTGTGTGTGTGTGTGTGTGTGTGTGTGTTAATCAACACTGCACTGCTAATTAAATTTTACTGTTACAAGCAGAAAAAAATCATGAATATTTAACACTTACTCGCCCCTTTCGTCAGCTATTTGGCAGACGCCAGTTCCTTTCTGATGCATTGGTTTTCAGTCTCTTGTAGTGGTTTCAGAAGTGGCTGCAAGGAAGTCTGCAATACATGGCAGAAAGAGAGAGAGAGAGAGAGAGAGAGAGAGAGAGAGAGAGAGAGAGAGAGAGAGAGAGAGAATCAGTTTATCGTAGTCACGAATGTTATAAAGGAAGAGAGGATTTTATATGACATCTCTGAATGAAATGCAATGTCTAAGTCATGAAACATTAAATCGTATGTATATGATGCTATATTTATTGTTTATGATATCATTGCTCCTACGTTATCCATGAAAAGGTTTTGATACTAAGTACTGATTTATCATCATTACTACTTTACTATGATTATTTATGCATACACGTACTAACCTAGCCTAACCTAACCTACTTCTATATTTGCAAAACTATGGTGTTGTGTATATTTAATATTTTTAGCATCATATTTCCTTAAGCACTGTGAATTATATAATTGTGTACATTATCATTTTTTAATTTAACGCAATTTTTCATGGATCTACTGAACCCCCCCACTCTCTCTCTCTCTCTCTCTCTCTCTCTCTCTCTCTCTCTCTCTCTCTCTCTCTCTCTCTCTCTCTCTCTCTCTCTCTCTCTCTCTCTCTCTCTCTCTCTCTGTCTGTGTGTGTGTGTGTGTGTGTGTGTGTGTGTGTGTGTGTGTGTGTGTGTGTGTGTGTGTGTGTGTGTGTGTGTGTGTATTTTTTTTTTATGTAGGAAGGACACTGGCCAAGAGCAACAAAAATCCAATAAAAAAAAATGCCCACTGAAATGCCAGTCCCATAAAAGGGTCAAAGCAGTAGTCAAATATTGCTGAATAAGTGTCTTGAAACCCCCCTCTTGAAGGAATTCAAGTCATAGGAAGGTGGAAATACAGAAGCAGGTAGGGAGTTCC
This sequence comes from Scylla paramamosain, assembly GCF_035594125.1. NCBI lineage: Eukaryota > Metazoa > Arthropoda > Malacostraca > Decapoda > Portunidae > Scylla > Scylla paramamosain. The sequence continues at coordinate 4,658,248 of NC_087174.1, forward strand.
AGAGTTTACCAGAGAAAGGGATGAATGATTGAGAATACTGGTTAACTCTTGCATTAGAGAGGTGAACAGAATAGGGGTGAGAGAAAGAAGAAAGTCTTCTACAGCGAGGCCGCGGGAGGAGGGGAGGCATGCAGTTAGCAAGATAAGAAGAGCAGTTAGCATGAAAATAGCGGTAGAAGACAGCTAGAGATGCAACATTGCGGCGGTGATAGAGAGGCTGAAGACAGTTAGAGGAGAGAAGTTGATGAGACGAAAAGCTTTTGATTCCACCCTGTCTAGAAGAGCAGTATGAGTGGAACCACCCCCCCCCGGACATGTGAAGCATACTCCATACATGGACGGATAAGGCCCTTGTACAGAGTTAGCAGGCAGGGGGTGGGGGGTGAGAAAAACTGGCGGAGACGTCTCAGAACACCTAACTTCATAGAAGCTGTTTTAGCTGGAGATGAGATGTGAAGTTTCCAGTTCAGATTATAAATAAAGGACAGACCGAGGATGTTCAGTGTAGAAGAGGGGGACAGTTGAGTGTCATTGAAGAAGAGGTGATTGTTGTCTGGAAGGTTGTGTCGAGCTGTGTGTGTGTGTGTGTGTGTGTGTGTGTGTGTGAGACGTCAGACTGGCAACCTTCCAGCATCTGATTGCCTGTGGTCACTTATGTCTCAGTCCATCTATTCCGCTGCCTTTTGTCTCCTTGATTGCCTAGCTGTCTTACTCGATTCTGTGGCGGTGGTGAAAATGGTGGTGTTACTTGATAATGTATTGGTGTGTAAGAAATGCAGTAATAGGTGTTGTTATTGTTGCTGATGCTGTTGATGGTGATAATGATGTTGGTTTTGGTGGTGGTAGTGGTGATATGTCAATGGATTGTCGGTGCAGAGAGAGAGAGAGAGAGAGAGAGAGAGAGAGAGAGAGAGAGAGAGAGAGAGAGAGAGAGAGAGAGAGAGAGAGAGAGAGAGAGAGTAAAAGTTCATATTCAGTAATGCCTTTGATTTCTAACAGATGTTACTATTCATCACCATTACGTTTTCAATTACCTGTTTAAAATACCTCAATGAAAAAGAGGAAAGGGATTTCTCATTATATAAAACTCTTTCACTTCTTTTAGCACTGGGAAAGCAGTGAAATTAGGCTACATGTCACATTACAAAAACCCCGATCATCATAATTTTTTCATCACATCACTACCATTATTGCAAACATAGGAATATTAGAGTGAAGTAGTCAAGTTTATGATACAGTATTCAAGGCTTTATCTCGTTTTCATGTGCTGTGCAGAAAGAACAGCTAAGTGTATGGAGAGAAAATTTCACGCGCACGTCATACCCTCACTCGCCCAACATACAAGTTAAGCTGCTTAGGATGTCTGCCCCAACTGTCAGACTCGCCACACTGAGCACATCTCCCGTCCGACACGCCCATCACTTTCCCTCCAGTGTTCACCTGTTCCCTCTTGTTTGTTTACCTTCAACTGACGCTCACCTCGGTTTGTCCATCACCCCCAACCTCTTGCCCTGGTACTGCTCTCTCTCTCTCTCTCTCTCTCTCTCTCTCTCTCTCTCTCTCTCTCTGTGTGTGTGTGTGTGTGTGTGTGTGTAAGAAAGATCATGAAAAGATCCACACAATTGGTCTGAATCTCCATTCCCCTGACGTGTACATTACCAGCAGATCGGAGCAGAATCGTCCTACATGAACAACATCGTATTGTCACAATCCTTTATTCATTTTTACCATCACCACCACTAGTAGCAATAAGTCAGTCTTCCGTAAACAAGTAAAGTGACACCTAGAAATCCAACTGACCACTTCAAGAGGAACTGCCAAAAAGAAACTAAAGAAAAATAATTCTGTATTCTCTTAAATAAATATCGTAACCGGTAATATGATTACACTACAACTGATCGTTTAAATTACGAGCTTGTAAGTGGCAAGCACAAGTAAAAATAATTATAATAATCACATGGATGAGGTAATGGATGAATGGAATCAAAATTATTTTAACATTATTATGATTGATTCCTTGTACATAGGATTAGCTTTAAAACTTATCTTCACAACTGCTATAAAATAAGTACGGTATTGCATTCCGTCACACGTTGGTGACTCTCTCTCTCTCTGAGTTGCAAGAGTGAATAGCCTTAGCAGCATCAGCCGCACAGCTTCACAACTGTTATAGGCACTTGGCTCATTTGTCTGTCCTTGGAGAAAGCTGGGAAGAGTGTGCTGCGTTCTCTTCTGGATAAAAAAAAAAGACATTTTTTTCCCGTTGCTTTTTATGTGTGTGTGTGTGTGTGTGTGTGTGTGTGTTGGGGTGGGGTGGGAGGGAGGGCGGATCCAGAAGCAAACACACAAAAGATAAAGTTTACCTGTTATAGTGAGCAGGATCTGCAGCTTGTGTGGCTAATAGGGTGGCTGTCAGTTCTTCATGAGTTACCGTGGTAGGCTTGATGTGTGGTAGCTGTGGCAAGTATCACGTAGTGGGAGTGTGAGGGTAAAAAGGGTATGTGGTGTAAATAAAAACTAGTCTGCCTTCTCCTTTTTATGACATTCCCAGCTTTGTTCGATCTCGCAGATCCTTTTCCTTTTGTCGGCTCCTTGTTACTTCTTAAATTCACTTCGTCCTTCCCTCCCTCTTATGTTAACACGTCACTTCCCCAAGCATTGCGTGAGGTTCATGGAAGTAAGCGGTGGTGGTGCTGCCGGAGGAATTTTCCATGACCGCTAGCCTGTTTGAAAGGGCACACTGCTGAGGGAGCCTATGCCTTTTCTGGAATCGAATAACAGTACGCTTTTGGAAATAATTGAATACATCTACCTATTCTATTTTCTTGACATTTTTTAAAATTAATTAATTCATTATTATTATTTTTTTATTCGTTGAAGCAGGATAGTTGAACAGTGGGTGTTCCTAGTAACCGCTAAGGCACATGACGTAACTTAAGTCGTGGGAGTAAATGATAAACGAGTACAACTACAGGGGGAACCTGAACTGGGAGGTCTACGGACTGTCTAAGGAATTTACCTTCACTATGCAACAACTCATTATTCATTATTGTTTTAGGAAGAGGCTTCCTTATGAGTTCTTAATAGTGGTGACAAAGCACTGGTGGATCTTATCTCCACCTATGCATCTTTCCAGACATTGTAGATAGCCAAGCCTTGCCTGATAAGCGTGATGGAAATCTCTACAGAACACACAGAGCAGGTCGGCAGTGAGGCGAGGCGGGGAGTGATGGCAGAGGGCGGATAACACAAGGAGGGGATGACACGATGGTGAGGTGAGGTGGCGCCACTCACCCTCCCGCGCCCCCTCTCGCCCTCTCCCTCCCTCCCCCCCCCCCCTCTCTCGCAGACTGTCGTTAGCCCCGCCTGTGTTTATCCTTCCCTAACTCCCTTCTTCTGCTATGGCGCGGACGTGTGGTAGTCTGTGTAACAGCTGCTGATAACGCCACGCACCCAGAACACAGGAAAGGATTAGAATCTTCATCTCGTCCTTAGCTGGTAGAGAACTTAATTTTTTTTTCTATGTTAGGTTTGAGAGAGAGAGAGAGAGAGAGAGAGAGAGAGAGAGAGAGAGAGAGAGAGAGAGAGAGAGAGAGAGAGAGAGAGAGAGAGAAAGTTGTGCACATAATTCTCACTGAAATGAGTAAATTTACATGCAAAGTGCCTTGAGGAACCTCTTTAATAATTATTATACTACCAATTAGGCGCCAAGATGCCTCATACACGTACTGCCAATGACACAAGCGTTATTTAAGACGTGCGATCGCTTACGTATATTGAGTTTGCTGTCCTGAATGACGTTATTGATCGACTGACGACTGACTGAGCACACATGGTTAATCACATGAAGGTGATTATTTTAGTTATTGAATGTAAAACGAGAAAATATAGGAGATAAATATTTAAGGTTTGGTTATTTATCATATTCTTGTTTTCGGTTATTATGTAAGTATTAGGAGTTAATTATTATTAATCATGGTGCATCGGGTTAATATCATATTCCCACAACCTAAAGTCCTAAGGTGAAGCCAAGAATGTCTCACTTTGGAGTGGGATAACTGTGCATGGGGCTCACCTCGGCAAGGTTGCAGCCACCTCTGTCCATTTAGCCAGTCTGCGGCTTCCTGTACTCAGGCATGCTGTAAAAAAAAAAAAAAAAAAAAATCAATATATTTCCCGGTTGCCTTGATGGATAGGTTAACATTTTCAGGTCTCTGGTGGAGTACATTACCCATACATATACAGGAATGATAGGATTCCTGTCAGGATAACCATGCCTGAGTACATTTCGCCTGGTGGCCCTCGCGCACTGATGCTGGCAACTCAGCCTTCCTTGTGTTGTCACTTTCACTTTCAAGCGTCTCGCCACTTACAGTAACGAGGTAATGCATCTCAGTTTCATTCATTTACTTGCCACGGTCATTTAATAATTAGTCCCAGGGGTTGTCGAATCGCATTAGTGATATACGGGTTAAATTTAAGAAAGGGGAGCTTTGATTTCACCTCTAAATGCAAAGTTATGCAATAGATGTTTCAGTCCGCTGTTCTTAGTTGTCTTCAAAATGCTCGTACAATTAATTAATCCCTTTATATTTTATGCGAGCTGGCTGCCCCTCTCAGAGAGAGAGAGAGAGAGAGAGAGAGAGAGAGAGAGAGAGAGAGAATCTGTCAACATTAATCTTGGTTCAGACATCTCGCCTGCCTGTCCTTAGCAGACTAGGGTGATCACCTGTCTCTTAAAATACAGAATCGTTCCGGATTGGAGAGTGAAATGTTACGTTTCGTTTTGAACCAATACGGAACGCCATTTGTTCCGTATTTGGCTGTATGAATAGTCAATCAAATGAAGTCATAATTCAAAATCATCTTGACAAAATATGAGTCAAATATATAACCAGTTCACAAAAATATCAGTTTATTTGGGGTCGTCATGCGATACGTGATCAGTATGCGTCGTATCGTCTCTTTCCACCTGTCAGATTAGACAGGGTAGGGTGTAATAACACCAAGAATAGGCATAGGCAGCCTTTGTTCTTTTCAGTGCAGGAATAGATACAGAAAGCCTTGAATATCCATTTTAGCAACACGAAGCAACTCGTCTCATATATATATATATATATATATATATATATATATATATATATATATATATATATATATATATATATATATATATATATATATATATATATATATATTTTTTTTTTTTTTTTCTATTTATTTTTCTTGATATATGGTGTACAAAATATACACATGATTACCAACAGTGTAGACACATATCAGCACTATGGTTACAAGTGCCTGTAAATGAAAATAAAGTAGTGATTATCATAATACTGTATTAAGGCATGGAGGGTGCAAATATTTCAGGTATGTGTGGCAGCACTGTAATACGTACTATTATAGTTCATTAAAAGTTTCTTATTCATTATGTTGTGACTCGGTGAATATCAAAGGTATAATGTAATTGCAACTTACTCGTCCTAAATTAAATGTAGCCTTTATATATATATATATATATATATATATATATATATATATATATATATATATATATATATATATATATATATATATATATATATATATATATTAAAGTGAGAATGATTTTGCAGACTAAGTAAGATGTGCAACACTTATTACATTACCTAATGTAACATAGAATTCAGGTAATTATTTAGATTTTCAGCACTTTATACCATATATGTGGAATTCTTGGACTTTGTCAAAAAAAAAAAAAAACTATATACTGCATAGCAATTACTATATATTCTTATGTTGAATGTTTCTTCCACAAAATAAAATAGGCTTAAATTTTTTGCCTATGTAATACATTCAATAAGGTATCTGTTTACTTATCATTGGTGCTATTCCAGGTGGTATAACAGGAGGCATTGAGATCTGCATCACCTTTCCCACTGAGTATGTCAAGACACAGCTACAACTAGATGAGAAGAGTGGGGGAGCCAAGAAGTATAATGGCATTATAGACTGTGTCAAGAAGACAGTCCGAAGCCATGGGTTCTTTGGCCTTTACCGAGGCCTGTCCGTCCTGTTGTATGGCTCAATACCCAAGTCAGCCTGCAGGTGGGTGTGTTCATGACTTGAGTATAACTGCCTTGGTAACTAAAACATTGAATAACTGACTGCATAATAAATCCAAGTCAGCCTGGACTTAGGTGTGTGTCAGAAGTGCTCTAAATTTCATGTTGATATCATTAATGATTCTAATAAGTGAATGCACAAGTGTGCCCCAGTAAAATGGTAGTTTGTTTGCTTTTTTTATTCACACTCAGTTTAAGCTTATTTTAACAGGCCATGGCTGTAATATTTTCTTCTTTGTTGGCATTGACTAGTATGACTTTTTAACTTCAGATTTGGTGCCTTTGAACAGCTGAAAAAGTACAATGTGGATGAGAGGGGTAACTTGAGCCCAGGGAAGAGGCTGCTGTGTGGTCTAGGTGCAGGAGTGTGTGAGGCAATATTTGCAGTCACGCCCATGGAGACTATTAAAGTCAAGTTCATCAATGACCAGCGTTCACCAAACCCAAAATTTAAGGGTTTCTTTCATGGTGTGAAGTGTATTCTAAGGGAACAGGGTAAGTGCGTTGGTAAACCGCTTTTTTGTTTGCACCGGCATTACATGTAAACACATGCTGTCACCTGTACTAAACACTCTTGGGAAATTAAGGGAACTGTAAAACTCATCTTTTATTGTCTTATTGTCTTAATGTTGTAGGGAAGGATGGCCACTTGTAAGGTGCTAAAAGGATATGCTAAAAGAGTAGATGTATGAAAGAGGTGCTAGTAGAGACAAAGTACTCTCTCATAAACAAGCAAGAAGGGAGGGCTTGAAACAAGCAAGAAGGAAGGGTTTGGATAGAGAGAAGTAAATGCTCTTGTGCCATAAGTGTTCATGGAGAGTGTGAGATGTCAAAGAGATAGATGTAACAAGTTGATAACATCTTTTTGTGGATTATGGCTTATTTTATATTTGTAACATTTCTAGATTAATTTTTCACAGCATGAACATTTTGGACTAAGGTTTGTACATTCACACAGGAATTCGAGGAACCTATCAGGGTGTGACAGCCACCATCCTGAAGCAGGGAAGTAATCAGGCCATGCGTTTCTATGTCATGGAGACATGCAAAGACAAATATCGGGGTGGAGACCCAACTAAGCCTGTTCCTAAACTAGTTGTTGGTAAGAAGAATGCTATTTGCTATTGTGCAGTTTTCTTGACATAACAGTGCTCATCATTGGAAATGTTGCAACCCACTTTCCTGCTACATGTGGTAATATAAATAGGGTAATATGCTTAAGAAATTTATTGATTTTACAATTGGTATTTTATGGGCATCCCCTTATGCTTCCTGTACTCTTCTAAACATGGAAGGCTGCCAGCAAATGCCATGAAATGTGGGGAAAAACTTGTCCAAAGGTGGTGGAGTGCAACTTGGAGCTTGGCTACTGTAGAGCAGTTGTGCTATGTAACTTTCTTTTGATTATAGCCAACAAATTCTTGATTGGATTCAGGTCAGAAGAATTTGCAGACAAGTCATCAAAGAATGGCACACAACAGTCCCTGAGCCACTGCTTCACTGATGTGGCAGTATGACAGGGAGCTTTGTCCTGCATAAATGTGGTGTATCTCTCAAAAGACACCAGTAGATGGTCACAGAGAAGTTCCCTTATTCAATGTGGTATTTTTGGGTAGCATTAAAAGGCTTCCCTCTCTATGATAGTGAAATAACCCCACACTGTCAACAAATCAGGGAATTTGAAACCCATTGAAGTGTAGTGGGGGTCAAGGGGATTGCTGCTGGGACATCGGTACAGGCAACCTTGACTGCTGGCTGTCACTGAAAATCTTGCCTTGTTGCTCCACAGTATACCATGCCACTGCTCAAGGGTTCAGGTCTTGTGTTTGTTGCAAAAAGCAAGCCTCTTCTCCTACTGGACAATAGAAACCACAGGATTGTGCAGCACTGCATAGCTGCAGTAGCTGAGGTTTTTGTAGATGTGGTGAGATAGGGTCCTCACAGACACATTACCCAGCAGTCTTGGGTTTTCTTCTTTTATTTTTCTGGCTGATACTCAAGCACTGTGTTCAAATTTACAGTGTACCAGTATCACAGTTCGAAGGAAAGTTTTGTGTGTCTTTCCTGGTTGCTTTTTCTTCTGTGGTACTGTGTTATTGCCTCTTTCCATCATCTGCTTCACATATCATCGACAGACACTGACATCAGTCTGCTCTGAGATAGCCCTCTAGAATGTCAAGCCCTATGAAATGACATGATGGTTATGATGTCATCCCTTGATAACACCTTGTAGCCAGCCATTGTCAAGTTACTGAGCTGAACAACATCATAAGTGCAAGCCTAGCAGGTGGGGAGTCATTGGAAAGCATCAGCAAGTACACTCCCTTTGACAGCTGTGATAAGCAATTGTCATTTTTTCCTGCTTCCATACATCATCTCAGACACTGAGGCTGAGTTGCCATACATGTAATAATTTTACTTAAAGCACCCATGATGAACTAGAACATGTGCGAATATTTTGAAAATTCAAACAACCAATGAAGTCCTGGTGACAATTTCAATGATGAGCACTGACGGAGAAATTGATGCTTTGCTGACTTTGATTTTGTAAAAAAATAATAATAGAATATGTACTACACAGTATGCATTTCTGAGACAGTGCATATTTTTGTATTTTGTATGTATCCCTTCAGTTATTCTAAGGTTCTACATAAAAATAAACACTATATGTATCTATATACAAACTATATACAGTTTTTGCTAATTTTGGAAACTGTTGGAGACCAAGCAGGTTCCATTAACTACAATTCTTCCATTAAGTTGGTCTGCTAATATAATTGCTAATATAATTATGATCAACATATTCCTTGAAATATTTTTCTAAGATTTGCCACATTCTTCAGGCTTATTTGGTGGTTTTGCTGGTGCCGTATCAGTATTTGGCAACACACCTATTGATGTTGTCAAAACTAGGATGCAGGGGTTGGAGGCCAGCAAATACAAGAATACTTTTGACTGCTTCCAAAAGATTTGGAAGCACGAAGGACCACGAGCGTGAGTATGAATCTTTATGCTTTTAATATAGAAGCTTTCAGTGGTGGGTGTGGTTCTGCTAATCTGCTGATTAGCAAAGGAAACTTTTACATTAGCTGATTCAAGTTTTTGCTAATTTTGGAAACTGTTAGCGGACTAAGCAGCTTCCACTGTGTAATTCTTCCACTAACTTTAAGTATGCTAATATAATTCATATAGATTTCTTTTCAGTTTTTTTGTGTATGCATCTCCAACACTCAGGTAGACTATATAAGGAAAAAGTAGTGTATGTTTATTTGTTAATTTATTTATATTACTGCAGTGTATATCTTTATCATTTCCTGATCTTGGTATGCTATAATTTTCTGGAAAGCTCTATAATTTAATAAAATTTCAGCTCTGGGTCTGTTTTTAAGGGTTTTAGAGTCAAAATACCAAACCAAAGGTAAATTCGTATAAGTTAGTGGGTAGCAGTTAACATTGACTTCTGCTACATTACCCACAAGAATTTCACGGTATCTGAGTTTTGTGCCGAGTCCTGAATTCTTACCATCCTGACTTTCACACATTATCTCCTCAGGTTTCACACTTTCTTGGTGTATGGGGTCACATATTCCTACCATTGCATCACAGATAGTAAGAATAAATATATACATGCTATATGCTGTGTACATATTTCTGAACATATACCTGAACATACTATTTCTTTATGCAGACAAACTTCTTGTTAGCCATAGCACTAGTCATGCCAGCTTGCATGTAAGAGAGAGAAGAGGGGCAGTGATGGCACCATGGATTGCAAAGAAACACATGAATAAGGTGTCCCACTTTTGTGGCAGATGTGATGGTGCTGAACCTTTGCACTGCTGCATCACAACAGTCGTGAGGCCAAAACACACACTTTCACACAGGTTTAGATGCATTGGTACTCCACTGCCTTGTCACATCAGATATGAGGATGGTGCTATACTGCTGCACCATTACACCACTGTGAGGAGAAAACACGCAAAACACTCACGCGATCTCAGATATGATTGTGCTGCACCACCTCACTACTGCACTCCATTGAATGTGAGGACAAAACACACTCATTCACAAAATTTAGATATGATGATGATGCTGCACTGCCACTGCCACACCCTGCCAAATGTGAGGACAAAACACATACATTCATACAATCTTAGATATGATGGTGCTGCACTACCGTACCCCACCAGATGTGAGGAGAAAACACACTCACTCACATAAATTTAAATAGAATGGTGCTGCACTGCCACATCCTGCCACATGTGAGGACAAAACATACACACTCACACAGTCTTAGATACGATGGTGCTGCACTGCCACATCCTGCCTAATGTGAGGACAAAACACACTTGCTCCCACAGTCCTATATATGATGGTGCTCCAGTACTGCACCCCATTGAATGTGAGAACAAAATACACACAATCAGACAGTTCTGAGCCATGTGCCCAGAATAAATAAGCACTTTTCCAGTATTTTCAGTACCCAGATTTCTGTGATCTTCAGGTTTAACACTATGCCTTCAGAAGAAAGCAAGCACAAAACTTCAGAGTACTGTAATTTCTTTACAGTTTAGCTGTAAAAAAAGTTAGCAGAGCTAACTTTTTGGTTAGCAGTGCATGCCTGGAAATTTTGGAAACTGGGTGTTAATTAAACAGAAGTCTTAGAAGATAGTGCATATTCATAGTAATATCCATACTCAAAGAAATTCCAAGGAGCAAACATTAAAATACATAAGTAAATGATAATAATATTTATCATTCTGTACAAAGAATATTTGTTATTGCAGGTTCTACAAAGGAACGGTACCCAGGCTGAGCCGTGTGTGTCTGGATGTGGCCATAACCTTCATGATATATGACAGTTTTATGGAACTCTTCAACCGTGTGTGGAAGTAGAGATGGAGGGTCAGGGTTACATTTATATTCAAGGTAATGACAAGCCAAGGTGTGTATATCCATCCATATGACCATGGTCAACACTTTTGCACGCAGTCTTATGTTTCTGAATATCTAACAAAGGTTTGTGAGTATAAATTTCATTATGGGAAAATGCTGATATTTTTGTTCCTAGACCATCAACAACTAACTGAATAGATTTTGTTGTAACACATGGCTATTGTATAGTCAGGATCAGGTTTTGAGCAAACCATGATCAACTTTTCACTGTTTACATCACAGAAATATCATAGTACGATAGAACATGGGTTTAGCTCAAATCCTGCACTCATTTAATATAACCAAATAAATGTTTATGTTTTTCAGGATTTTTCAGAGGGTAAGATCCCAATTTTTTACAGCCTTATTGTATTATTATGCAGTTTAATTTCCATGTTAGTTTGCAAAGGTGCAGAACTAACATTATTTGTCACTTTTTTATATGTGATGCTAATAGTGAATGGGTTGAACTCTTAAATTTTCATATACATGCCTGTCCATTAACATCAGTCTTGCTTGTGCCAGTCAGCAATTGTGGGGATCTTATTTATTTATTTATATTTTTTTTCCTTTAACAGGTGTTAATGTAAACTATTACTAAAACTTGAAACACTACATTCCATGATACTCAGGTTTTTTTTAGAATACCGTTTTCTTTTATATTTCTTCAGTTTAGGTCATACTTTATCTGTCTATCTGATGGTTGAATTAGTAGTCATTTAATATTCACTTTTATACAATTGCATTTCATCTTACTTTCTTATTTTTATGTTTCTTATGTTTCATGCATGGTATCTACAACTTAAATGTGTGTACCTCCTACTATTTCACTAACCTTGGTGACAATATGTGATTGTTGACTGGGGCAGCAATATATTCAATACTAACACAATCAAGCTCTGTTGGAAGATAATTTAAATTTTCTTTCTTTTTTCATGTATTTGCCAGGATAGTATTATATATATATATATATATATATATATATATATATATATATATATATATATATATATATATATATATATATATATATATATATATTTTTTTTTTTTTATGAGGGAAGTGAGTTTTCCTTTGCACTTCTTACTTATGCCTCAACATTATATCCCGCATTTATCATAACTGATGAAGTCCATTGTAAAATATTACTGCAGTATATCTTTCATGTGATTTTTCCTGATGTTGACAACTTGTGTTGTTGAAGAGCACTCATATAAAATGTTGCACTGCACAAACTGTAGTGATGTTATGCATGATTGTATGGAAACTGATAAAATAAGGTTCACTTGTGTAATGCGATAGTGGGGATAACTGATCATAGGCTTGAAGTAAGTTCACTATGAAGATAGTGTCATGACAGTTATCTGATGCATACAAATTCCTTCCATTTATCATAAGCACACTAGGTGTATGGTGCTTTGCTACCACTGCTGTCTCTCTGGATGCATCATATTACACACATATCAGTGTCATGAATAATGAAATATTACTGTTGGATTATTGTTGATGTGTCTTGATGCTGTATATAAATGTAAACCATGTATGATCAACTGGGCCAAATATTATTACAGAACTATTCTTGTAGAATGGCTTACTTGATCAATTCCTAAGAAAGTTCTCTGCTCATATATATATATATATATATATATATATATATATATATATATATATATATATATATATATATATATATATATATATATATATATATATATATATATACACACACACACACACACACACACACACACACACACACACACACACACACACACACACACACACACACACACACACACACACACACACACACACACACACACACACACACACACTATCTTCACATACAGATAATTTTAATTCATGTATGGATTTGTTGGGAAAATGCCAAATTGGAGCATTATTTTTCTATATCATATTACCATCTTGTTCACAATTATGTGTTTTTATATCCTCCAACAAATCCTACAGCTTTGTTCCCAGACCAAAATTTGATAAGTGTTTATTAATATTTAAGAAAATTTTGGTAGATGGCTAACTGTTCACCAGATTCACTTCATTAGTTACTGCAGCCAAAGTCAAGCCTAAATAAAAGTTTCCAATATGTAGAGATTCAGCATCTGATGGCAGGTATGTGCTGAAATGTTCTGATTTGCCTCATCATGACTGGTGTGGTATTTATATGCCTGTCACCAATGAATTATGATAACCACATTTTTTTTTCTTTAGGCAGTTTATATTTAACAAAAATAATTCTGTTGTAACTACAATCATTCCATATTCTTAATTGTTTTCTGCAGTTCATTGTTTCATGGCACCTGTCCACTCAGCTGATGCTTTATGAGATTTCACTGAAGATGTAACAAACAGATTCTCTTCAGGTTTAGATGTGGGTAATAGCTTTTACTAGTAGTAAAGTAGCTGAGAACATTTTCAACAGTATGTCCATGTAAGCACTATGGTGAATGAGCCCAAGACAAAAGTATAGTTTGAAAGAGCAAATATTTTGAATAAAATTTCATAAAATTATTTTTCAGGTGTAGAATATTAACACAATGTATTTTATCTTATTTAGAAGCCATAACCTAGGCTTTTCTCTCAACACTGGTGAATACAACAAAGAGACACATTATCCAATGACAGCTTGTATGTGTGTGCAGAATGTTATTTATATTGTTGAATGTTTACAGTTGATTGATGTTGAGAGTTTGACAGGATAGCTTTCTGTCCTACAGGTGCAGCTACACTTGCTTAGTACATGGCTTTAGAACACTGCTAGAAACACACAAAATCTGTAACGCATACACATAAAAGTAGTGCTTTATTCATTGGTTCATATAAAGTCTTGAAGATGTTTGAAATAGTTTGAGCACACAATTTGGTATCATTATGAATTCTGTAAAACCAGATGAGAATGACATCAGATATTAATTGTTCAACGATTAATATCTGATCTCTCATCCACTCCAGTGTTTACTTTTTGCTGCCAGCAGCTAACTACAGTAAAATCCCTCTTATCCGGCATTCGAGTATCCGGCAGCTTCAAGTATCAGGCACATTTTTCCCTGAGCCTTAAAATCAATAAAAAATCAATGTGTACTCATAAAATTGATTAAAATTCCCGCGCGAGGCATACTTTGTCCCTTGGCCACCAGAGCACACTGCTTCGCGCCATCCGCAGCCCACTGCACTGTGTTTACTCAGTGACTCAGTCCTGCGTGTGCACTGTTTATCGCCTGACGCCTTCATCATGCCTAAAGTTGTAGAAAAGAGGAAGCGTGTTGTGCTTACACTTAAGCAGCTGATCAGATCAGCTGCTGATTAAGATCAGCTGATCTTTGTTATGGTAAGATGCGTGAGTGTAGGGTGGTGATTGTGGACATAATTTCACTTCTATTCAAGTATCCGGCATGTCGGCGGTCCCGTTGATGCCGGATAAGAGGGATTTTACTGTAATATGCCAAATTTGTATCCATAGCTAAAAATATAGTCCAGACTAATGTTGCCTACATGAACAATCTGCTGGCCAGCCATCTAAGTCTCCAGGAAGAAAGCTTACAAGTACTGTATACTACAACAGTTGCAACCATGTTTTGAACCCAAGTGTTAAGCAAGTGTGGCTTCTCATATTTAGGTCACAGCCAGATGTTTAAACACACATTTACATGAAATGAAGCAAGACACAAAGTATTCCTTCAAAGTATATCCAATGAACATATCAGAAAAGTCGAACAGGATTTTCATGAGATATTAATTCGGAGTGTAATTAATGTATAGAAGCATGAAGTGAAGCAAGGCCATTATGAGAAATTTATACAGTATCATAATTATTGAATTTTGTAATAACATAAATATGCTACATTAACATCAGTTGCATTAATTAAAATATATAAGAATGTGATTTTAGATCCTCAGTACAACACTATCCAAATTCAGTGGTCCCATATAACAAATAGATTTGTGATGCTCTTTTTTTGGAAAATGTAGTGACATCAATTAACAACCCTGTCCCTATGTGAGACACATGGGTCTATGCATGAGATGCATGTTCAACCCTTCAATATTGGCATGCATATGTGTTATATACCATCCATGCACTGGGTCACACCACATGCCTTTTGCCTGTGTAGTGGCAGTCAAGCTCAACTGAGTGTTTACACCCACAAATACCTGTACTCTTTCTGTAATTAGTCAAGGCCAACCGAGCAAATACATGGAATCACACACCCATCGACCCACTTACCCACACACACACACACACACACACACACACCTGTGTTTTGTATGTAGTAGGAAGATAGTCAAGTTAAATCAATGACACACACACGCCTGTGTGTGTGTCAATTTAAACCAAGAACTTATGCGCGCACACACACACACACACACACACACACACACACACACACACACACACACACACACATGTATGCAAGTGCCATTTTTATTGGAACCTAGTGTGGAGAATAATATACAAACATTCAGCATTTTATAGAATACAGCATGGAGAAGGATACACTAACACAATTTTTTTACTAAGTGCCATAAATTATGTTCAGTTACAAATAAGGTGATGCTAATTCTCTGCAGAAAATTATCACTTTTTTTTTTTTTTTTCTAATTTTGTGCCAGCAATTGCACTCAAAGTGAAATGCTGATGGCACAATTTGAAAGCAGTTGGTGTTCTCAAAATCCAGCTATTTTTTTGGGGTTATTTAAGTCATATTTTTGTAATTTCCACTTAAGTAGAAATATCAAAATAATAAAAAAAGCCTTTATATGTAAATTACTTGATTAATTTTCATTATTAGTAAGTTACTGATGATGCAGAACATCACTTATCCTTGTGAGATTTCAGCTGTAAGTTTTTTGTCTTTTCTTTGAATGAAACAGCCTACATACAATACCACCACTAATGGAAGGCTATGGCTATCACTGGGCATATCTTAATTGATGAAAACTACTAAAACTACTACAAGACTATCGAAAAAGCAGTAATTCAGAATGCAAGAAAACATGTCTTGCATATAAAATAAACAGACTGTGGATGAGAATTAATCTAATCTGTCTCACTACACTCGACACTCATACAGAGGCTAGGGATGATGCCAAGAGGAGGAGGAAGCCTCTGGTACATGTTATGAATCACACCATCACATTTGCAGCCTAGTATCATTTGAGTATCAAATTTCTTCAAGGTTTTGTGACTATGCACAAAGAGCTACCCAAGGATAAAAATTATGTGTGCTATATGGCTTTCCAATCTTGTCATTGGAATTTGTCCCCATCCATCATAAGCATGTAAAAGAGCAAAAAGACTATGGGATAGCATTATCTTGATTTTTAACAGGTTGGCACTTGTGTATCATTCCCTGAGTAGGGACTGTTCTCTGGTTCAATTGTTACTGTTTCAGTAGTCCACTAGTTCAGCTGGCAAATGGTTCAATTGTCCTAGAATCAAGTTTCATTATGCCTCTAGATTCATAATTTAATCACATTCATGGTCCTCATGTGGTACTAGCATGCTAACATACATTAATCTCTTGATGCCAAAGACAGTTTTGTTGCCAATCCCTGACAAACACTTGAGATTTATGTAAACCTTTCCAGGTATGCCACAAATATCTGCCCATCTTAGACTCTCACTTTAAAACCAAAGTTGAAGCATATAATCTTGTCAGTTTTATTTGTATTTCACCCTTTATATCATGTAACTGCTTGTAAAGATGGGCATAATTTTTATAAGTTGGTTGTTCAAGCAAAAATCTGTTACATTCATATGAACATAAGAAAATAAGGGAAGCTGCAAGAAGCCATCAGACCTACACATGGCAGTCCCTGTATGAAACATACCTATTTCCACTATCATAACCATCCATAAATTTGTCTAATCTTCTTTTGAAGCTCCCTAATGACTCACTACTAACAACCTGATTAGTGAGTCCAGTCCATTCATCTACCACTTTATTTGAGAGCCAATTCCTTCATATCTCTTTTTTTAAATCTAATCTTTTCAAGTTTGAACCCATTATTTCTTGTTCTATTCTGATTACTGATCCTGAGAACTTTGCTTACATCTCCCTTCTTATATCCCCCTATACCCTCTAAACCTTCTAGACCCTCTAAATCTATGCCTCTCCTCATCTCTTGCATCCTTTAAGTCGTTGAATGTATCCTTTTAATCATTCAGATATACAAGTATATCTGAATATATATGATATGTATATGATGTGTGTATTAAATAAAAGGTGAATATTTTATTTAATCAGTACTTGGATGAATTTTCTAATTAAGATATTTTGTTAAATCAATTTTAATTCTGAAACCATGGCACATTTAATATATATATATATATATATATATATATATATATATATATATATATATATATATATATATATATATATATATATATATATATATATATATATATATCATCATTATCATTTTCTTATAAGTCTGCTTCATCCAGATTGCAACAAAATGTAAATGCCTAGTAATGTAATCTGTCTCAACAACTGTTAAGACAGAAGCTACATGGGTACTAATTTTGTAACAAAATTATGGAGGATTTTGAATGGCTACAATGCAATTTGTATAACTGACTTTGTGATACATTTGAGACTATTTAGTTAGAGAAAACTAGTTGATATCAATATTAAATAAGTTTATCTATGTTAGCAGAATACAGTATTAAATTTTCTACAGAATGAGTGTGTAGAAATATTCATGGCAATAGCAAAGCACATACACAGGCATTAAAATTTAATGGATGACAAACATCCATCATATGGTAGGGCTGATGGATTGTCCTATTAATGTTACACTTATCTTCTGCTTGCTATCAGTTAGGAAATGTGCACAATATAATAAGAAAACAATAGGAAGAGTCATTGTCAATGAAGGAATACTTTGGAGGGTAAGCAAGATGGTTCATTATCAGTAAAGAGTGAGGCAGTTACTAATACCTATGTAACTTTTCAGTGTCCACCCAAATTGAGGTGGTACTTGGTTGTTGATCTCAATAGTGTTTGATTCAGATGACTAGAATATTTCCAAAAATTTGTGAATGATAATTATCAAAGCTGAAAACAGACGTATCTTCATATCTTTAAATGAAATTACTGATAAATAACAGTACTGGTGTCCAGGGGTTTGATCTCTGGTTTAGTGAGATAGATTGTGGCAAGTGTGTTAGATTTGCACCTATGCACAAAGCTCTCTATTTTTATTGTCAAACTTTTAATTTTTTTTTAAATATTGTACTTTTTTCAACTAACAATAAGTACAGCTATAAAATTTATTATTTGATTATGCTGATAATTTTTCTTTATATCAGCAGAGGTAAAGGTGACTACTGTTGTATCTATTAAACATCTTTTCTTCAATAAGTGAAGATTTCAAGAGCACTTCCCACAAGTTTACTGAAGTGTAAATAGAAAATCTTACTTTTACGTTTCTTTGTTTACAGTAAAGTTTTAGGATGCATGAAGCTTTAACCATTGCATAAAAATGTGTTCACCAATTCATGCCTTTGCAAAAATCTGTCAAGTAAATCTAAACAGGCTGCTAAGACAGATAAAAGAAAATATCAGTCTGACGATAGGATATCCTATTAACAGATAATCACTGGAAAAGAATTAGATCATTGAGCATGGTAGCTACAGGCAAATGCTACATATATATTATTATAAACCTTCACAGAATTTGTTATTTTTATAGCTTGGTTATTAATAATGGCTGCAATGTAAACAGTCACACACAAAAAAATGTTCTTAATATTTCTCTCACAGCCTAATGCACAAAATATAGCTCAAAAACTCTGCTGCAAGAAAGGTTTATTGATGTACCATTGACCAGAATATAAAAAAAATGGACAATAACTGAAGAATTCAGTCAGCTTGGGGCTGGTCACAACAGATGTATTAAGCAAGAATGAACAAGACTAGACTCAAGACCAGTGTACTTTTCATGCATGGAAGTTCCTTAAGACCACAATACTTGTATTTAGTACACACTGCATAGTGCCTCCTGCTGCTAGGGTGCCTGGGGTGAAGGGACTGGGTGGGAGAGGTGCTCTGGATGTGCTCTTACAGATACATTGTTTCTTCTTGACAAATTTTTATAGAATTTTGTAAATATATTTTTTGTTATACATTTTCCAACTGCACTTAGATATATAAAAGATTGGAAATATTATATATATATATATATATATATATATATATATATATATATATATATATATATATATATATATATATATATATATATATATATATATATATATATATATATATATATATGAAAGTGTTAAAAATAAATTTTTGAAAGGTAAATTCATAGTATATCTTACCTTTATGAATGTTAAGAACTGGATAGTGCTAAGGGGATGGCAGATCTTACAGACATTCTTGAACTGGAAGTGTTAAAAGTAAAACCATTTAATAGCCTTGTGTATGACTTTTGTAGCACTGAAAATATGTAGAAAGATGGATAGATAGATAAAATAAGTAAATAATAAACAAACATATAAGTGAATCTAGTAAGCTTGCGCCATCATATTATGTTTATAAATTCAATGCATTCAGGTTTACTGTAATTAATTGTGTTTCACAAGTGTTATCTCTGCTAAATTTGTCCTTCATCACTGTGAATTCACATTGCCACTATATAGTCTGCTGGCTGCTGCTGCTTTGACCACATTGCAGGTGGCAGCATGCATCCAGGTGAGTAATGAAAAATGATTGAAAAACTGGCGCAGATGTCTCAGAATGCCTAACTTCATAGAAGCTGTTTTAGCTAGAGATGAGATGTGAAGTTTTCAGTTCAGATTATAAGTAAAGGACAGAATGAGGATGTTCAGTGTAGAAGAGAGGGACAGTTGAGTGTCACTGAAGAAGAGGGGATAGTTGTCTGGAAGGTTGTGTCAAGTTGATAGATGGAGGAATTGAGTTTTTGAGGCATTGAACAATACCAAGTTTGCTCTGCCTCAATCAGAAATTTTAGAAAGATCAGAAGTCAGGCATTCTATGGCTTCCCTGCGTGAATTGTTTACTTCCTGAAGGGTTGGACGTCTATGAAAAGATGTGGAAAAGTGCAGGGTGATATCATCAGCGTAGGAGTGGATAGAAGATCATTGATGAATAATAAGAGGAGAGTGGGTGACAGGGCAGAACCCTGAGGAAAACCACTGTTAATAGATTTAGGAGAACAGTGACTGTCTACCACAGCAATTGAACAGTCAGAAAGGAAACTTAAGATGAAATTACAGAGAGAAGGATAGAAGCCATAGGAGTGTAGTTTGGAAATCAAAGTTTTGTGCCAGACTCTATCAAAAGCTTTTCAAAGCTTTTGATATATCCAAGGCAACAGCAAAAGTTTCACTAAAATCTCTAAAAGAGGATGACCAAGACTCAGTAAGGAAAGCCAGATCACCAGTAGAGCAGTCTTGACGGAACCCACACTGGCGATCAGATAGAAGGTTCCTTTTTTGGAACAGGCTGAATATAGGCAAACTTCCAGCAAGAAGGAAAGGTAGATGTTGACAGACAGAGCTGAAAGAGTACATACGGCCACGCAACAACTAGTCAACAGGTGTGTCCTGCTGAATGGCATGGCCACACAATAAGTAATTAACAGATGTGTTAATCAATGGAACCATGCTCTACATGTACGCAGTACATACACTTACCACCAACCAATGATGAAAGACTGCCTCTTATCCTTGCAAAATTCTACAAAATTCATCGTATGTGCAAGTCTTCCTAAAGGCCAACCTTTTAAAATTCATGAACAGCTTCACGCAACTGTTCATATGATAACAAATAACGTAACCAGTGATGAAGAACATCAAGAAACCACATAGAACACCACATTAAGGAAATTTCTTCATCCTTACTAAATGTATGATACCTGTATTATACGGTACCGTAGATCAGCTAGTCAACCTGATGATGATGATGTAACTGATATCCATGGACTAAAATACTTCTAAGTAACTCCCTCAGGTATCCTAAAGGTATGTCAGCGAAAATGTATATATACGTACGTATGCAAAAATTCCTTATTTTCCTGCATGATATCGTTATAAGCATTGCTATTTCCCCATATCGCTCATTCTCTATTACTTACCGTTTTCCATGTCAGCAAATCAAATGCAGTTGCAATGAAAATATGCACCTAAACACACCATCGTTTTCAGCTACAAATTCAACGTTTAAGATGGAATAAGATTCCAGCAGATTTCATACGCATAAAAGAGTTTAGCGGAATCTTGTTGAAGTTATTTTAAGTCATGTTTTGATTTATGTTCACTTGCATGACTCTTTGTGGAAGTAAGAACAAAAGTGGAGAGGGTTTCCAGTCCCCTCCCTTCATCCTTACTCGTAGTCGCCATATATGATGCACAGGAAATAGTTCATAGATCGCTGAATGTGCGGTTATGCACTCCCTATAAATTCTAGGAATAGATTCCATTAATTCTGAATAATATTTGATAAGTTTTCTCAAACTTCTTTTACTTGATTAAGTTTTCTGTCGTAGTGAAATTACATTTATTATTATTATTATTATTATTATTATTATTATTATTATTATTATCATTATTGTTGTTGTTGTTATTGTTATTATCATTACCATTGTTAGGCGCGTTAAAGCCTGTCACACCAGAAAGCATTGTTTTCGAAACAATGTTTGCAAACAGTTTGCAAACTTTCCAATGTCTCCTGTCCAGACCTCAGTTGTCATCCTGCCTGCGATGAATATAGAGGTTGCAGCAACAGCCTCTGTATTTTATTTGGCACCTTTGAAAAGTTCATGGAAGGGCAAGAAAAGTAAAAAGAAATGGGTGAGGACATTTTTAGGAAAAGTAGCTTTTTATGATGACTTGCTTTTGGCGAAATGATAATAGATGGAGCAGGTTTCATACATTTCCTTCGGATGTCTTTGGCTCCAAAAGGTTGAAATTTCAGAAGATTTTACAATAACTAATAATCCTGACAAAAGATCAAAATTTCAGATCTCCAGAAATTACTGACAATCTGGCAACACTACTGGTTTATCATCGCCGCCGCACACACACACACACAGTAATATTAAATTCTTTCAATAACCCCATGTGATTAAAAGACTTTGTTTTAAGTCACAATCCTTATATCTCTTTTCATTTCCTTCACGATCCCTTATCACTGATCTCAAAATACATATAGAGTCCCATTTAATAATATAAGCCTAACCTTCTTTCACCGGTCTATTGACATGCGTTTTTTTTTTTTTTTGTGATTTTTTCCACAATAAGCTCCTAATCCTTTTATCGTTCCCTTTACTTGGTCACTGCAACTTCTACAATATTACACATGCAGGTTTCTCACCAAACTTTTTCTCCTCTCCACCTGTAACACCGTGTTGAAGTCAACTGGCAGTCTCCCAGGTGCCTGTTTTGTTGCTGCTTTTATGATTATTATTATAACTATAGTATACTACTGTCTGGCTATGCCCTCAACAGTGTGTAAAGAGGTGAAATTGAATTAGAGCAAATAAATATGTACAGGAATGCCCAAACGCTTTTCTTTGAGATGCATCGTCATAGAGTCCGAGTGGAAGCACAATCTAAAAAAGGAGCAAGCACCCTATTATTCATGTGGTAATTATTTCGTCAGTAATATAATTCTTTTTGTCTGCTATGTTGCAAATATGAAGACATGATACATCCGGATAAAATAAATAAATCTCTAGTGCAGCGCTCACAATTGAAGTGTTACAAATATACGTGTACATTAGTAAATTCTGTGTGGCAGTAACCATATTGTGGGGAGTAGATTTGTATTATCGCGAACCTCACGATAAGTATGTTAGATATGCTTTCATACACTGTTTGGTGACGAGATAGTTTCATATGCCTTGTGTGACACTGCATGGAAGATGCTGTTAGATCCGTGGGTGGAATAGACGTGCATAGGGATGGCTCAAATACAAGTAAGCATATAAGAGAGAAACGCATAGATCTCTTGGTTGATGAACAAATAAAGAGCATACAGAAATCTTCGTATCATATTTACAATTCCAGTACATAGTCACAAAGGTCACTGTAATCATATCGCAAGTGTTTACGAAAAAATAAGCATCCTCTCTGGCTCTCTCTGGCAACTTCCTATCATAATGCTCCACTCATTGCCAACTCTCGCCGCTTACTGTACACTCAGTTGGACTTGGCCATCGACTTTCAGTGTGGAGTAGCGTCAGTAGTAATATGCATGCAGGTAAGTGATGAAATGTTGCCTTTGGCTTCTGACACTCATTTCAACGTTGTCTCTTTCACAAGCATGCATGTGTATATTTAACGTTACTATACCAGTTTATGACACATACGTATTTACTGGACTTTTCTGGATTGCCGGGCTCCATGTAAAGGAGATATGTAACTCATTCGATGAAAGGGTTCTACCATGCCTTTAACACGCACATACACACACACACAAAAAAAAAAAAAAATTCCTGCATCTAAAAAAATCATAAATACGTATATAAGTGCTTATAAAAGCTTGTCCACACCAGGAAACACTGTTTAGAAACAATGTTTGCAAACAGTTTGGAAATATTGTTTGCAAACTGTTCGCAAAGTGTTTGGAAACAATCTTTCATGTATATTTGTTTCCCATCCAGAGTAGGAAACAGTGTGTGTGTGTGTGTGTGTGTGTGTGCGCGCGACGGCGGTGATGATGAACCATTAGTGTTGCCAGATTGTCATTAATTTCTGGAGATCTGAAATTTTGATCTTTTGTCAGGATTTAAGAATTTAGTTACTGTAAAATCTGAAATTTTAACCTGTGGGAGCCACAACCGTAAAAGTATTTCAGTTAGTCGTGGACATCCGAAGAAAATTAGTGAAACCTGCTCCATCTACTATCAGTCCGTCAGAAGCAAGTCACCATTAAAAGGCTACTTTAAAAAAAATAATAATAAAAAATAAAAAAATCCTCTTGCCCTTCCATGAATTTATCAAAGGTGCCAAATAAAAAGCAAAGGCTGCTGCTGCATCCTCTACACTCATCGCAATCAGGACGACAACTGAGGTCTGGACAGGAAACATTGTTTGGAAACAGTTTCCAAACTGTTTGCAATTTGTTTGGAAACAGTTTGCAAACGTTGTTGTTTGCAATAATAATAACAATAATAATAATAATAATAATAATAATAATAATAATAATAATAATAAACGTAATTTCACTACGACAGAAAACTTAACCAAGTAAAGGAAGTTTGAGAAAAGCTATTAAATATAATTCAGAATTAATGGAATCTATTCACAGAGCTTATAGGGGGAGCATAACCACACACTCAGCGATCTATGGTTAAAAGCCGGAGTCCCCAAGGTCTACTTCCTGTGCATCATAAAAGGCTACTACGAGTAAGGACGGAGGGAAGGGACTGGAAACCCTCTCCACTGTGTTATTTCCACATTGAGTCAAGCAAGTGAGCTTAAATCAAAACATGACTTGAAATAGCTTCAGTAAGATTCCGCTAAAAACTTTTCTGCGTATAGAATCTGCTGGACCCTTTTTCCACCCTAAACGTTGAATTTGTAACTGAAAAGGATGGTGTGTTTAGGTGCATATTTTCATTGCAACTGCATCTGATTTGCTAACATGGAAAACGGTAATAGAGAATGAGCGATATGGGGAAATAACACCGTTTATAACGATATCATGCGGGAAAGTAAGGAATTTTTGTATAACGTACGGTATATCCATTTTCGTTGACTTATACCTTTAGGATACTAGAGGGAGTTACTTAGAAGTATTTTAGTCAATAGATATCAGTTACGCATGCATCAGGTTGACTCGCTGATCTACGGTACCATATAATACAGGTATCATACATTTAGTAAGGATGAAGAAATTTCCTTAATGTGGTGTTCTATGTGGTTTCTTGATGTTCTTCATCACCTGAACAGTTGCGTGAAGCTGTTCATAGATTTTAAAGGTTGGCCTTTCGGGAGACTTGCGCATACTCGTACAATGAATTTTGAAGAATTCTGCAGCGTTGCTGGTGGCAAGGATGAGAGGCATAATCTTTTATCATTGGTTGGTGGTACGTGTATACACTGCTTACATGTAGAGAATGGTTCCATTTACCAGCATATCA
Source organism: Scylla paramamosain (assembly GCF_035594125.1). Taxonomy (NCBI): domain Eukaryota; kingdom Metazoa; phylum Arthropoda; class Malacostraca; order Decapoda; family Portunidae; genus Scylla; species Scylla paramamosain. The sequence continues at coordinate 4,683,429 of NC_087174.1, forward strand.
GTAAATTTTTCCGTGGCCGTGCAACCCACGACACATCAACTCCTCTCCTCTAACTGACTGTCTTCAGCCTCTCTCTAATCGCCGCAGTGTTGCATCTCTAGTTGTCTTCTACCGCTATTTTCATGCTAACTGCTCTTCTGATCTTGCTAACTGCATGCCTCTCCTTCTCCCGGGGCCTCGCTGCACAAGACTTTCTTCTTTCTCTCACCCCTATTCTGTCCACCTCTCTAACGCAAGAGTTAACCAGTATTCTCAACCATTCATCCCTTTCTCTGGTAAACTCTGGAACTCCCTGCCTGCTTCTGTATTTCCACCTTCCTATGACTTGAATTCCTTCAAGAGGGAGGTTTCAAGACATCCTTCAGTTTATGACTACCGCTTTCGACCCTTTTATGGGACTGGCATTACAGTGGCCATTTTTTTTTTATTGGATTTTTGTTGCCCTTGGCCAGTGTCCCTCCTACATAAAAAAAAAAAGAAAAAGAAAAAAAAAAACATCTTGTATGGCTGTGTGAACGTGTGACTCAGTGACTCTGTGGCACTGCTGTCAATGGTGCACATGTGCTCTCTCTCTCTCTCTCTCTCTCTCTCTCTCTCTCTCTCTCTCCGGACATCGTTAGAGTGTTGTTGATCCCGAATTTATTTTGTCTAATTTTTCACTTGACTTCCTTTCATTTCTTTATTGGTGCCCTATATTTACCTTTACGAAATACATTAAAATAACTTATGATGAAAAGAATACGCGCCTGATGCTATAAAGAACAAAAACATTAACACTAAAGAAAACATCAGATAGGGAGTTGGAAAGAAGAGAGACGAGAATGTTGTGGTGGATAGTGAGTGCACCAACTAACGATAAAGTTGGCAGAACAGGAATGGAATGCATTTTCTTGTGTGTGTGTGTGTGTGTGTTAATTTCCTTTATTTATTTTTTTTAATTAAGGTCCGAACCTGTAAAAAAAATTAAAAAATATAATAATAATAAAAATAAATAAATAAAAAATTCCCTCTAAGATTACAGATGATTAAATCATGAGAAATCGAGAAAGAATACTGATATAAAAAGTATATACCAATCGACAGTGTGTCATGAAAGAAAATAAATACTCTCACCCTTTCTGTGCCATAATTAATGCAAAAAATTAATGATACCCTTCTTAACATGCATAATACACAAAATTGATACTGTAGCAGCACATTTGATATATTTATTATTATTATCATTATTATTATTATTATTATTATTATTATTATTATTATTATTATCATAATAATAATAATAATAATAATAATAATAATAATAATAATAAAAATAGTAATAATAATAACAATAATAATAATAATAATAATAATAATAATAATAATAATAATAATAATAATAACAATAATAATAATAATAATTAATAATAATAATAATAATAATAATAACAATAATAATAATAATAATAATAATAATAATAATAATAATAATAATAATAATAATAATAATTATTATTATTATTATTATTATTATTATCATCATCATCATCATCATCATTATTACAAAACATGTTTTCATTTCTGTCTAGATACAAACAGAATGTGGGAAATGTTACATATGTCCATTCCACTGCACCTTGCATGATAATAGTTTGTTCCCGAAAGAGAATTGATAAAACACTTTTTATGATTGAGGGACACAGGTCAAGGGCAGGAGGCATTAGACACCTGCCAAAACGATAATTATTCCCAGTGAGGTCTAAAGCACTGAATCAGGGGGTGCTGTGATCTTATCATTAAACTCAGCTGTGACCTCACTGAATGTTTCCCTTTGTGTCCCACAACACAAGGGGGCAGTCACAGCATATCCTCCAAAAATAACTCTTCCTTCACACAAAACTACAAGCACCTAATTACACACACACCCTTCACTTCAAATTCAAAATTATTATGGCGACTCCTACACCAGCCTTGGAGTCCCCAGCTGGGGAGGGGACCACAGATGTCCTCAGGTTGGACCATTCTTCTGGTATCAACCTTAAGTGTCTTGACAAGCCCCCTTAACTTTTCTTCATTAACTTCTGCAATATTTGCAGTCTTAGATCTAATTTTCAATCTGTAGAACACCACCTCTCCTCTACTAAACCTCATCTTCTTTTCCTCACTGAAACACAGGTGTCTGAGGCAACTGAAAGTAGCCTCTTTTCTGTTTCCTCCTATTTTCTTTATCCTCATTTTCAATTCAAAGCTGGATGTTGCATTTATGTGCACAGTTACTTAACCTGCTCTCATGCCCACACTCTTGAATCTTCCAAGTTTTCCACCATCTTGCTACAACTACAGAGTCATTTTCAAACAAAATTTATCTGTGCTATATACTTCTCACCTAACTCCTCTGACTGTAAGAAATTCTTTGAGTACTTAACTTCCAAAGTGGAGCACATTCTGACTCTCTTCCCTTTTGTGGAAATCTCCATTCTTGGAGACTTCAATGTTCACCACTAGCTTTGGCTTTCCTCTCCCTTCATTGACCATCCTGGTGAGCTAGCCTTCAACTTTGCTATCCTCCATGACCTAGAGCAATTGGTGCAACACCCTACTCGTATTCCTGACCATCTTGGAGATACACCCAACATTCTTGATCACCTCATAACCTCTAATCCTTCTGCTTATGCTGTTACATTCTCTTCTCTGTTGGGTTCCTCCAATCACAATCTCATATCTGTATCTTGTCCTATTGCTCCAATCCCAACTCAGGATCTCCCTAAGTGGAGGTGCCTCTGGCATTTTGTCTCTGCTAGTTGGAGAGACCTAAGGAGGTATTTTGCTGATTTTCCTTGAAATGATTACTGCTTCCATGTCAGACACCTGTTTCTGAGTGCTGAGTGCATAACAGAGGTGAAAGTGTCGGGCATGGAGGCATTTATTGCTCACTCTTTTTTTTCAAACTAAACCTTCGAAACCTTGGTTTAACACAGCCTGTTTTTGTGCTATACATGATAGAGAGGTGGCCAACAAAAGGTACTTAAGCCTTCCATCACTAGAATCTCATGCACTTTATATTTCTGTCTGGAACCATGCAAGTATGTTCTTCTTCTTTCCCTTCTTTATTTCAACCTGATGGCACCACTGCCATCTCATCTATTTCTAAAGCTGAACTCTTCACTCAAAGCTTTGCTAAAAACTCTACCTTGGATGATTCAGGGCTTGTTTCTCCCTCTCCCCTAACCTCTGACTACTTCATGCTACCATTAAAATCCTTCGCAGTGATGTTTTCCATGCCCTCACTGGCCTAAATCCTTGGAAGGCTTGTTGATCTGATGGGGTCCCTCCAATTGTTCTCCAAAACTGTGCCTCTGTGCATGCACCTTGCCTAGTCAAACTCTTTCAACTCTGTCTATCATCATCTACCTTTCCTTCTTGCTGGAAGTTTGCCTACATTCAGCCTGTTCCTAATAAGGGTGACCATTCTAATCCCTCAAACTACTGTCCTATTGCTTTAATTTCCTGCCTATCTAAAGTTTTTGAATCTGCCCTCAACAGGTACATTCTTAAACATCTGTCATTTCACAACCATCTATCTGATTGCCAGTATGAACCAGGCAGAGCAAACTTAGTATTGTTCAATGCTTCAAAAACTCAATTCCTTCATCTATCAACTTGACACAATCTTCCAGACAACTATCCCCTCTTCTTCAATGACACTCAACTATCTCCCCCTTCTATACTGAATATCCTCGGTCAGTTCTTTACTTATAATCTAAATTGGAAACTTCCTATCTCATTTCTAGCTAAAACAGCTTCTATGAAGTTAGGCATTCTGAATCATCTCTGCCAATTTTTCTCAACCCCTCATCTGCTAATTTTGTACAGAGGCCTTATGCGCCCATGTATGGAATATGCTTCACATGTATGGGGGTTCCACTCATACTGCTATTTTAGACAGGGTGGAATCAAAAACTTTTTGTCTCATCAACTCCTCTCCTCTAACTGACTGTCTCCAGCCTCTCTCTCATCACTGCAATGTTGCATCTCAAGCTATATTCTACTGCTATTTTCATGCCAACTGCTCTTCTGATTTTGCTAACTGCATGCCTCCCCTCCTCCCACAACTTCGCTGCATAAGACTTTTTTTTTTCTCACCTCTATTCTGTCCACCTCTATAATACAATAGTTAACCAGTATTCTCAATCATTCATCCCTTTCTCTGGTAAACTCTTGAACTCCCTGCATGCTTCTGTATCTCTACCTTCCTATGACTTGAATTCTTTCAAGAGGAAGATTTCAAAACACTTATCCTTCAATTTTTGACTACCACTTCAGACCCTATTCAGGGACCGGCATGTTTTTTTTTTCTCTCTCTCTCTTGGCCTGTGTCCTTCCTACATAAAAAAACTCTTTCAAGTGGGAGGTTTTAAGATACTTATCCTTCCATTTTCAATTAATCTTTTGACATCTCTTTTGGGACTGGCACCTCAGTGTGATTTTTTTTCCCCGTCTTTTTTTGTGTTCCCTTGGGGAGTGACATTCTTATGTATATTTATAAAGAAAAATAAATAAATAAAAATAAGTTGAAAAATCTTGCTTGACCAATTAAAATGTCAGAAAAGGTTGGATAGTTTTATTCTGGAGATACCTTCATATTGGTCTCTTGAAACAGTTCAAGTTATAGGAAAGGAGAAAAACAGAAGCTTTTGATACATTTAAGACAACACCATAGGTAACCTAGATTCAGTTTAGGAGACTTGAAGATTATTTGTGGAATATACTTCACAGAATCCATACTAAAGATCAGGCAGAAATTTTTGAACAGATTGATGCTTAAGGATAGCTTCAATGGTTTTAGAAAGATAGGAAATTGAAGAAGCCAATCACAATCCATATGAAGCCATTACTGTTAACATTGTATAGTGATTCAGTTCAATGCTGAATGACATTAAAAGCATAATATATATAAAAAAATGTTCCTCTTTTGTCATTTACACAGACTTATGTTGAGCATCTGCATTGTCTCAGTTATGACCAAGCATTCAGTTTTTATATTTACTTTTCTCTATTTATCCTCAGCACTGTTGTTTATAATACTGGGGACAGTAGGAAGAGTATGGAGTGGCACTCCACTGGTCCTGCCCACAGTTGGAGAGGTGTGGCCACGGCCTCAGGCTGTTGAATCCCAAGACACCTACATGATCATCAGGCCAGGGACTTTTTCGTAAGCAATGTAACAGTGTATAAACATGAACTATCTTTTACTTGTTCTCACAAAGCATATCACATTGACTGCAAGATTTAGCCCCATAATGTGTCTATTTCAGCAAGATACATATGTGTTTTGAATATAAATTCAAACATTTGAGAGATCCATCCCACAATGTGTTTGACCCTTTTCAGGTTTAATGTGACACGAAACACTTGTGCCATTCTGGATGAAGCACTACAGAGGTACAAGGAAATCATGTTCCCTTCTACTGCTCTTAAGGTGATTTCTAGAGTCCCTTTATTATTAAAGCAGTTGAGGAGTGGTTACATCACTATTTGCTATAAGGTCTCCATCCTTTTTCTACTGTCCTGCCTTCTGATGCTACAGTTTTTGTTTTAATGTATCCCTGCAGATCCTACCAATCTCACTACTGAGGAGGAGGCCAGTGAAGGGCAAAAGAGTGATATAACCTCTCATTAACTCCCAACACTGAAGTCAGCATTGTCATTTTATCTGCTTCATTCCTCAGAACATACACTATTATAGTGTAAAATATAATGCATATAATTTGAAATTATATGCATTACATTTATTTTTCAAGATTCTGTATTACATATGTATTAAAATATGTAAATGCTCTTTCATTATAAACATATAGTAAGCAGTTAACAATTAACAATATTATAACTTAAGACAGACCTGACCTACAGTATTTGCCTCAAAGATGCTTTCTGCCTTGTCTGGAGAAATTAGATTAGCTATAAATTTTCTTTTTATTATGACTTCATATACTATTTATGCTTAAAATTATCAATATCTTTCTCAATTTTTTAAAAAAATTGCCTTAAAACATTTATGACTTTCATACAGTACAGCCTTTTTTTCTTTTTAAACAACTGATACCTTCAGAGACAAGATCCCTGGAAAAAGGATGGCAACTTCAAAGGTTATCTTGACAACCTGAAGGTGACTCTGCTGACAAAATGTGAGACTCACCCACATCAGGATATGGATGAGCAATATGAGATTAAGGTGAGAGTGAGACTCACACACTAGTCCTACAAACCATCAAGATGTTTTCTTAGTACAGATCAATCAATCATGGAACATTGCCTTTCATGGGCCAGTTTTCTAATTCATTAAGCCTTAATTACGCAAACTTTCATGTAAAGAGTGCACCTTCCTTTTACTTGTAAACTCTGAAACTCCCTGCCTGTTTCTGTATTTCCTACTATCTTTGACTTCAACTGTTTTAAGAGGGAAGTTTCAAAACACTTTTCAAATTTTGGATAATCCTTTTGACAGTGCTCTGTGGGGACTAGCACCATATGTGGGCACAATAACAAAGAAACTGATTGATATTGATAACTGATAAATTGATAACAATAACCTTGTTGGTGATAATTGATAACTGGCAATAAATTTATCGGCTGATAAGATGATAACCAATAAATCAATAAATCCAAAATTCTGATACTAGCAGCAACAACATTGATATTTTAACTTTAAAAAATTGATGAATCCAAATCTTTATTTTTATCTTTATCTTAGAAAACTTAGAAAAATCTTTCAAAAAACTTCAAATTCAATGTTTATCCTATCTCTTCACTAATGAAAAGTACTATTTTAAGTCAAATACCTATATTTGATTTTGAAAGTTTTAAACTTCAACAGGCTCATTTTCCAAAAACTAGAATTATTGATTATTGCCAGTTTGGAACCAAATATATTAGCAATACTGATAAATCAATAACGTGGGAAAAACAATTATCAGATGACCAATAACGCCCACCTATGACTGGCACCTTCAGTGGGACTTTTTTTTTTTAGTCCTTTATTGGCCTTGACCAGAGCCTCTCTTACATAAAAAGCAGTATGTAGTATTTCTATAAAACAAGAGCAATAATATATTGCAGCAACTGAAGAGGTGGTGAAAATTAATATTAGAAACTTTTTGAATTTGTACTCACTTTAAGATGGCAGGTGTGTAGGCTCCAGAAGAACAGAAGGGATGAGGTGGGGGGGTTACCTGTTTGTAGGGAGAGGTAAGAGCTTATCAGGATCTTTGGTTACATTTTATGAATACATTATGATAATGTGCATCATATTATTAAAAGTACAGAACAATAACACCAGCTAGCTGTCTATTAGTGATATGATTTTTTTTTTAATTAGTACTTATGTTTGCAACAAAACAATATCATTTTGTGAATTAGCCTGCTTCTGCCTTCCCAATTCATCAGCCATGCACACTATGCTATGTCTTACCGTTTTCAGCACAACTCGCATAAAGGTGTATAAAGAAATCTCACATTTAGGACAACTGTATAAATGTAAATTGATATATTATGAAACTGCTTTCAAAATATATATACATTAAGCACTATGAACTTGCCTTTAGATCAATACCCCAGATGCTCCAGGGGAAGCCTCCCTCATTGCCCAGAGTGTGTGGGGAATCGTGAGAGGTCTTGAATCTTTCTCTCAGCTGCTGGTGCCAAACTCAGCTGTTTATAATGTCAACTCTACACAAATCAGGGATTTCCCCAGGTTCAGTTACAGGTAAGGCCATTCAAGGTATGGAATAACAATCAGGTCAGACTTCCAGTATGTCATGGATGTTTTTCTTGAAAGAATGCTAAAACAGGTCATCATTGAAAGAAAAATATTTGTGCTATTGTATATAATTAAGAAGGTATTAACTATGCTAAATACGAGAGTTTTTATGTGTTTCAAATGCATTCCCCAGAGGCCTGATGATTGATACCTCACGACATTTCTTACCCATCTCAAAAATTGAGGATACACTGGACCTCATGGCTATGAATAAATTTAATGTTCTTCACTGGCACATTGTGGATGACCCAAGTTTTCCATACATCAGCAGTGTCTATCCTGAACTCAGGTGTGTGTGACTGATGAAGCTCCCTGTTGCTCTTATATGTACAGTATGATAGGGCATAGAAGTTAAAATACACCCTGTTGTTTGGAAGAAGGACTCACAAGCTACAAGGTTTGACAAACACATTTCATTTAATAATCCATCTTCATGAAATTACATTAGGAGAACTAGATCAAGTCTTTCAGAATCTTAGTCATTATCATGATTCCCCTTACCATCAAACTAATGAGGGCACAGGGGTGGAGGACTCTCCCTTGGCAATTTTGTATTCCCCGTAAATCAAGATAAAAGAAAACTGTTGATTTATCAATAGTTGAGCTAAGCTTGGTGCCAGTCATAATCCCACCTGCCTTGTAGAAGTAACTTGACTCCACATCTGTGAATACCCATCACCACTTTGAAGATTGGAAAAATGGGTAGAATCTAGAAAGTGGAGAAAGAGTACAAAGGGTGGCATATGGTATGGTAGAGGACACCAACCCTCACTTCTGGAAGAGACCAGCCACCACCATAGAAACAAGAATATTTCTAGTCCTTCAACTTTGTTCATTACTTAGTAGGAATTAATAGTCTATATGGAATAAAGGTACAGACATTCTAAATCCTTGTCTCCTTGTGTAAATAATTTTCATTTGATGGGGCTGTCATGTATCAAATGGAGCTTGTGATTGAATACTGTTCATCTGAATTTTTTTGCTTCACTGTTATTATTCACAGTTGTAATTACTAAATGAGATCATTCCTATACATACTTAGTCATTGATATTGATTTGGAAGTAGTGATTAATAACAGTTTTCTTTTATTTCTTTCCTTCCTGCAGCAAACAAGGAGCCTACAGTCCAGGCCATGTGTACAGAGCAAGTGATATTTCCAATGTTATTGAATATGGGAAGATGAGGGGGATCCGTGTCCTGCCTGAATTTGATACGCCAGGTGGGTGACTACAGCATGTGTGTGTGTGTGTGTGTGTGTGTGTGTGTGTGTGTGTGTGTGCAAGAGAGAGAGAGAGAGAGAGAGAGAGAGAGAGAGAGAGAGAGAGAGAGAGAGTTTGTGTTTTGTTCACAATGCCAATGATTTTACCACTGTGTGAGCTGGTAGTATCTTCCTTAAGCAAATGTATGGGATTTAGGAAGTATAAAAGATCTCAGTCTTAATTGTAGATCAGACTATATTATATTATATTACTAGGAGGGTAAAAACTTACTAGTCCAACCCATGGTAAATTACACACTCACACATACACACATATCCATTTCTTGCAATCAGCATTATTTAATCTTTCTCTTATGCCATTTAGAGTATACAATACCGTGAAAAGATCTTTGCTGGATTATTTTTAATCAGTCAGTTAGTATTTCATGCATTCCTCACTGTCAGTTATGAAGTCCACTCCTGTATGAAATGAATTCTCCCACAGGTCACACTCAGTCCTGGGGCTCCCAGCCAGGGCTCCTGACACCTTGTTACAAGTATGTTATATCATTACTTATTTAACTATAAATGCTGCACTGGAAATTATATTCTATATTCTGAATAGTATACTATGACTCCTTAACATTAAACTTTTAATCCAATTTCAGAAATGGCATCCCTGATGGAACCTTTGGCCCTATTGACCCAACCAATGATGCAAACTACGATTTCTTGAGAACCTTTTTTGAAGAGGTTACATCTCGGTTTCCTGATCATTATGTCCACCTTGGAGGGGATGAAGTCAGCTTTGACTGTTGGTGAGATCAATGACCTATCCACACTTTCATAACACGTGTTCTTAAAAAAACAAGCACAGTGCATAGGTCTAAGACAATAACTTTCACTTAAATGAGAGAACAATGCTGCAACATGTGAGGAAAGTAAGAGTATTAGCATATGCAAAGAAGGAATGCAAAGGCATAAATAAATGAAGACTTTTTTTCTATTTTTGCAATGGTGATGCCCTTTGGGTAGGGAAGTTTTTGGGAACTGACATTATATATATATATATATATATATATATATATATATATATATATATATATATATATATATATATATATATATATATATATATATATATATATATATATATATATATATATATATATATATATATATATATATATATATATATGAAAATGGAGGTCATCAGATGGACAGATATTAGAAGGTGAAGTAATTAAATGAAAATACTAGAAAGAATGCAAGTGAAGACTTGAGTAAGAATATTGTATTCTTTTTCTTAAAAAAATTACTCTGTTTCAGGAAGAGCAATCCTACAATCACACACTATATGTCTCAGCACAACATTACTGGGAACTACAGAAAATTAGAAGAAATATATATCACAAAACTTACTCAGATGATCAGTAATCTTCCAACTAAAAATGGGTAAGCCTTATAATCTGAGCTGGTCATTTCTGCAACTACTTAAGCATAATTTTGTTTGCAGATTTTGGATTAAAAACAAACTTATGTACTGCACATTTGTAATTTTGGATTTGTAAGTTTATTTACTTTTTTATGTAGGAGGGACACCAGCCAAGGGCAACAAAAATCTAATAGAAAAGCCCACTGAGATGCCGGTCCTGAATAGGGTCCGAAGTGGTGGTCAAAAATTGAACGATAAGTGTCTTGAAACCTCCCTCTTAAAGGCATTCAAATCATAGTAGTTTTTAGGAACAGGCTGAATGTAGGCAAACTTCCAGCAAGAAGGAAAGGTAGATGCTGACAAAGTTGAAAGAGTTTGACTAGGCAAGGTGCAAACACAGAGGCGCAGTTTCGGAGAACAATAGGAGGGATCCCATCAGGTCTATAAGCCTTCCAAGGGTTTAGGCCAGTGAGGGCATGGAAAACATCATTGCGAAGAATTTCAATTGGTAGCATGAAGCAGTCAGAGGGTGGAGGAGAGGGAGGAACAAGCCCTGAATCATCCAAGGTAGAGTTTTTAGTGAAGGACCAAGCAAAGAGTTCAGCTTTAGAGATAGATGTGATAGCAGTGGTGCCATCTGGTTGAAATAAAGGAAGGAAAGAAAAAGAAGCAAAGTTATTGGAGATGTTTTTGGCTAGATGCCAGAAGTCATGAGGGGAGTTAGATCTTGAAAGATTTTGACACTTTCTATTAATGAAGGAGTTTTTTGCTAGTTGTAGAACAGACTTAGCATGGTTCCAGACAGAAATATAAAGTGCATGAGATTCTGGTGATGGAAGGCTCAAGTACCTTTTGTGGGCCACCTTTCTATCATGTATAGCATGAAAACAGACTGTGTTAAACCAAGGTTTGGAAGGTTTAGGTTGAGAAAGAGAGTGAGGGATGTATATTTCCATGCCAGACACTATCACCTCTGTTATGCGCTCGGCACACAGAGACGGGTTTCTGTCACGGAAGCAGTAGTCATTCCAGGAAAATCAGCAAAATACCTCCTCAGGTCCCCCCAACTAGCAGAGGCAAAATGCCAGAGGCACCTCCGCTTAGGGGGATTCTGAAGAGGGATTGGAGCAATAGGACAAGATAGAGATATGAGATTGTGATTGGAGCAGCCCAACGAAGAAGAGAAGGTAACGGCATAAGCAGAATTAGAGGTTAGGAAAAGGTCAAGAATGTTGGGTGTATCTCCAAGACAGTCAGGAATATGAGTAGGGTGTTGCACCAATTGCTCTAGGTCATGTGTGTGTGTGTGTGTAATGAGGAACTGCAATGGCTAATTTAAATCTAATGACACTTGGCAGCCAGACTAGAATCCAGTCCTAGATGTGATGAAATTAACTACATCTCCAATAGCAAATCTTAAAGTGAGTTTTTTACAGGAACAAAGTCCCAATTGGAAAATGACACTTTTGTTATCATATATGCAATTTGATAAAAGGGTATTATTTTGTCATCAATATAAAACTCCTTGGGATCCCCAGGCATGTGCACACATGAGATCACAGAGTGGAAGCAAGTGGGAGATGTCTGTATTGCTGCAAAGCTGATGTCCAGTGCTGTGGATAATTTTCAGGGATCATAAAAATCACTTATTGTTAGTCAGAATACAGTAAATAAAGATATCATTGGTGTGGATAGCTATCTCAAAATTATATATAATTTAAATATGAAAATGTTAAATCCAAAAGCATCCCAAATGAGTAAAATTTTTTAATGGTATCTAGATTAATATTAAAATTATGCTGTTACCTAAATGGTTTGCATTTGCAGTATTGTAAATTTCAAAGGATTTTAAGACTGGAAGTTGCAGAAGGTAACATTTGAACTTGCTGATTGCATTCACAGAAATGGACTTTATTAGGTATTATTTACTATATTGACAGCTTTATTTAATTCTCTTGTCTATTTTCTGTGATCGCAAAGTGACAAGCATTAGCCAAGAAATGCTATTTGCTAAGTTTTGTTAAGTGATCTATTTCCTAAAAAGCATATACAAATAAATATTGACTACAGATTGAACACATGAATTCATAAATTACATTAGAGGTAAAACTAGTGGGAATGACATCTTTGTATTTTGAAGAATGATCCTATTGCTAACAAATTTGTAAAAATAAATATTACTAGAAATTCATATTTATTTTTACAAATTCATTAACAATAGGATCATTCTTCAAATACAAAGATGTCATTCTCACTAGTCTTACCTCTAATGTAATTTATGAATTAAAAAAAGTATTGATTTAAGAACAAATATATGAAGCAGTATTACATGTTTGTAATGTTATTGATTTTCTAGATACTTGGTGTGGCAAGAAGTATTTGACAATGGAGTCAACATTGCTGATGATACAGTGGTACATATTTGGAAGGATGGAGGTACACCACTAATCTTCAAGCATGAACTTGGCAAAGCAAGTTACATTATTATTTGTTCTCCATTTCAAGCCTGTGTAAAATTAATCAATTTTCATAAATTTCCTTGTACACATCAGATATGAGACATGTTTCTATTCTCTTATACTCATACTTTCTCTTTGCTGTCCTTTACTTTTCCAGATTATTGTAGTATAAATATAAACCAAGATTGTCTACCCTTTTATGTGCTTCAGGTAACTTCAGCTGGTTATAGTACAGTTCTGTCATCATGCTGGTATCTCAACTACATCAGCTATGGTGTTGACTGGCACAAGTATTATGAGTGTGACCCACAAGACTTTGATGGTGAGTAATTAATTTTCATTTCCAAGTAACATTACCCATTTTAAAATACATATCTTAAAAGTAGTACAGGAAATGGTCACTGTGTATTTGATGTCAAGGAACAAACCACCACTGTAATGGTAAGTTTGGATTTTTTTCAGTTTTTGAGAACTCAAGCCTTGTTGGTATCTGGTATGAAAGTTTAGCTTCTGTGCCATGGTAGATTGTGATTTTTTCTGAAGTTTCTGGTAACTCAGGTAATCTGATATGAAAGACCGACTTGAGTTTACTCTCAGCTGTTCACCACCAAATCTCCTGTGATGGATCCTGTGTCACCTATTAATATTTATTGAGAGAAAAGTCACTATTAAAGAAATCTGTAACTGTACAAGACTAAAGAAGTAAACAAATTTGGTGCTACTTGTCACAAGTCACCATCTGCATCTCCAGCAAGATTCCCTCCTTTAACCTCAAATCAGACCAAAATAAAAAAAAATTCTGCCTCAGTCAGTTACTGAATGAAGTGACTGAGAATCCATGTGTGACAGCCTCCCAACTCAAGAAAATGTATCTTTTTGAGTTCGGCATGAGGTTTATGCTGGGGAATATTCGTTGGGGACAGGTATTGAGCTGCAGTAAGAAGCACCATAAATGCTGACTTTGTCTGCTCTTTATGGCTATGGATATGATTTATGGTGACTTAGCTTTTCTCAAAGCCTAAATAGAGGCTTTTTTTCAAGTCAGTAAGTGACATATGAGCTTTTCTCAAAGCCTAAATAGAGGCTTTTTTTCAAGTCAGTAAGTGACATATGACCCATCACAGATGATGGAAGATGGCAAAGAATTGACATAAATAATTATGGTCACTTGCTTCCACAGTTGGTGAGGCATTGAGACTGTATTCTAATAGTAAAAGCCAGCAAGCTTCCTGACCTACCAGAAAATAGAAACCCTACATTAGACCTTACCACACAATACTCTTCCCACCTTAGAAAACTAAATTACCATAGAAGGGGATCCAGATTATTCTTGCAATATTTCTACAGCTTATAATGCTTTCTGAAAAATACATAAAATTAGTTTTGAGCTTTATTACTAGAGTATGATATGTAATTTCCTTTCTGTTTTTGTTCAGGCACGGATGAGCAAAAACAATTGGTGCTTGGAGGAGAGGCATGCATGTGGGGAGAATACGTAGATAGGACCAACCTTATCTCACGCACATGGCCTCGTGCTTCAGTTGTGGCTGAGAAGTTGTGGAGTAATAAATTCCACACAGTTGACAGCAATGCAGCTTCCCCTCGGCTGGAGGAGCACCGTTGTCGACTTCTTGGACGAGGTTATGATGTTGAGCCTCTCTGGCCATCCTTCTGTGCTGCTGATGTTGCACAACTTTAAAATTTCCTTAAACTGCAACACAGAAAGAAAAAGAGAGTAATGTTTGAAAGGTATTATATTTCAGATGCACAATACATCATTAAACATTCCTATTTTTATTCACAAAGGCCTTATAAGTTCCTGGGTGCACTGTTCTAAACTTACCACCTGTTCCTGGCTTCTGTAGGACAAGAGCAGAAGAGTGAATTATGAAAGACCTGAGATTACCATGTCTATTTATCCATCTATAGCTTACACTTCATTGCTCTCAGGGGGATGGCCATGGCAGATTTCCATCTTTCTGTTCTGGAGCTCCACACATGATTTTAACTTAAGGGGTTAGGAAATGCTAACATGAAATTATGGATGATGAAAGCAGCAAAAGAAAGATAGTGAATGAAGTGGAAGTGAGGAAGTTATTGGTTTTATCTTTAAGTAGTACAGTCACCGTTTATAATGTGCAGGGTGGTAAATAGGTAGATAAAGTAAATCTGTATCTTTATTTAGATGTTACAATAATGCATTCAATTTGAAAGTCTACATACTTATCACAGATGAATCTGAATGTACAGGTTTTGAGGTTATGTGAAAATTATGAGTTAGAAAACTCAATAACACTATGATGACAAAGGACCAAGCAACATTCAAATGTGTGCACAAGGACACTATGCACTTCTTGTTTGGGGAGGTTTACCACTTGGCCACACACATGCACACACACACAAGAAAAACAGCAATAATAATACATATGTATTTAACAAAGACAGGGTAGTTTCATTAACAGTAAGCAATAAATAGTTACTTACAGCATAAAACTTAATTTTACCCTATAAAGATAGCATGTAAAAACTTTTCTTTCATTTTCATTGTGGAAATAAGTTGCAGAATAATTAGTATGATAAAACTAATAATGCCAAATGGTGGAAATTCAGCAGAGTTCGGCAGAGGCACCAACAAGAACTTTGTCCTAATCTTGAAGGCAATGGACACACTGGTGTGAACTGTTCTCTTAATACAGAAGATTTTTGCTGTCTCATTTCCTATCACATCTTATCTAAAAAAAAAAAAAAAAAAAAAAAAAAAAAAAAAAAAAAAAAACCTTTACTTTTAACAAGGTTACTCCCAGATCTATCAGTGCTGTGGATGTCGTAAGTAGAGAGAAAAAAGAAAGAAAGAAAAATCAACAATGCTATACTACTTACTCTGATGAGTGATGTTGAAATAAAAAAAGAAAATCATCTACATGACATGTAATTAATCATCGCATCATACAGTGGCCCTCACAGCCACAACTCTAACTAACAAAAACTATACTAGAGTAATATATAAAATTAAGAATATAATAAATTCCATTTTGATAGCAATCTGGACTCTTATGGCATGATTTTGCTGTGGATTACACCAGGCTAAGTGTTCTTCACATTCTGGTCTTGCTGCATTAAACCGAGTAAATACTGAAGTAAAAACAACCATTGCTAAGAATTATGTGAGTATGGAGTACACCAACTGTACTATTCTAAATACAGAATTACAAGGCATTCTTCTACATTTCTATAGAACTCCAGCACACACACACACACACACACACACAAACACACACACACACACACACACTTAGATGGGCAAACTTTTAATTTGCACATGGGTTTGGAGGTGGAACATCAGGGTTGTAGTGTTTCTTGATCCATGGATGGTCCATTACTGCATCTAAAGAGAGGCGTTCCTTGGGATTATAGCGCAGCAGCTGTAAAAAAAAAAAATGGGTAAAGATAGTTAATACACTAACTGGATTTATACAAATGGGAAACTAAGTAACAAGTGTGCTTCTTAAAATAAATAATACAATTTCATGTTATTCATGTTTTGTGGTAGTTGGTGATTTGGCCTCTGGTTTATATAAATGCCAATCCAGTCTTTCATAGAAATGACATACTACATCCTGGTATTTTGAAATGAAATAATTTAATCAAAGAAAACACAGGATCTTACCTTGCAAATCAAATCAACAACTTCATCTGTCAAGAACTGAGGAAACCGAATATCAACTCGAGCAATTCTTTTGAAAGTTTCTGACTTCTTGGCAGCTTCAAAGGAAGGTTTCCCACACACAAACTCATAGCACAAGACTCCAAGGGACCAGATGTCAACTTTTTCATCATACTTGCAGCCTTCAATCATCTCAGGAGGTAGATAATCCAAAGTGCCACAAAGAGTTGTCCTCCTAAAAAAAAGTTTGCAAATGTAATTATCATTAATAATCTGGTTATAATGCAAAATCTTGTTCACAGGGACTGAACTGATGGAAATGCACAAGAGAAATGGGGGGGGACACCCTCTCTGGAAAAAAATCTCTTATACTGAGACGCATGAGAGTACACATAGATGGTACTCAATCCACAGGGATATCTACCACATCCAAAACTTTGAAATCCCTTTTTCAAACAATTAACACCTTATTGCATGTACAGAAAGCTGATTACAATCAACTTTGTCAACTTTGCCACCCTGGAGGTAGTAGTGAAGGATATTAAGATCATAATTTGGATGCTTCATATTTTAAGAAACTGACAAAATCCATTGAATCCAGGCACCTTCAGAATGTCATTTATTTGAAGGAAGGCATGACTGATACTGATTCAATTTGAGGAAAACTGAATAATTTAAAATTTCTTATGCTTTCTTAGATCATTTCCCTGATATTTCAGTACATTATTGTAATGTTACATGTACAATGATTTTTCAAGACTGTTTCCACTGCTGACCTTTCATTTGGAGACCAGACAGACCAACCAAAGTCTGCAATCTTCAGCTGACCATTAGCTGCAATCAAGATGTTCTCTGGCTTCAAGTCTCGATGGATAACTTTTTTGCTGTGTAGATATTTTAGTGCACTTACCAGCTGTAAAAAAAAAGGCAATGTAGGGGTTACTTGATACAAAATACATTAAACATATTAACTGGCCAATATTGTAAAGTAGGCTCACCTTGGTTCTTATAGGCATCTATACACACACCAACTTGTGATAATGTGACCTTAGTTTTTCCTTTTAAAACCGAGTTTCTCTTAATTTTGATTGACCATTTTTTTTTATATAGCTACATGTTGTTCAAATTTCCCAAAATCATGGAAAAAAATAAGATCCACTATAGTATTTTCAAGAAATAATATAGATAATCTAACTGCTTAATTCACAAGCAGTAAATAGACAAGGCAAAATATAAATGTTAACAATACAATAGTACAGCACCTGGGCAATATAATTGGCAGAATGGTATTCAGTGAAGCGACTGTTGGGCTGAGAGCGTAGCACCTTGTACAGCTCCCCGTGACGAGCATACTCCAAGAGAAGGTACACTCGCTTATCGCAGTGGAAGTACCCATACATCCGGAGAACATTTGGATGCCTGAGAAAAATTAAAGGTACCATACAGCTGAAAGGAAATATTTCCACAGAAGAAAAAAAGATAAAAGATGTAAAATGCATATTGTCAGTGTTAAGCAATGTTCAATATTATAAGCATGAAAGAGTATTAATGAGGATGAGGTGCTATGGCATTCCTTCAAGAAAATCTGGTCTTGGCAAGTGAAACTAGACCAAGATGAATTTTATTTTCCCTCCCTCAGTGGAATCAAACAACTCACCTTAGATGTGTTTGAATTTCAACTTCTCTTTGAACCTGATGACTGATACCAGCTTTAGACAAATCAGCTTTGAACATGACCTGAAATGAATGCACCATTCACTTGAAAGGTAGGTTCATATTCATCTGATTCACTTATAGGAATCTTTCTATCCATTTAACTACAAACCAAGCTGATGCCCAGCAACATAGGATGGCTGAGATGAGGCTGAAGCATACATACACACCATATGATAACACAGCAAATAGCAGGCTCCAATGAAGGACATCACTAAGAAAAGGATATAGGGTGGGAATGATGACCAGAGCAGTGACATTATTTTGAAACATATTTGGTGGCAAGCCATGAATCTGCCTGCAATGTCAATTCTTTTTCTTTTATCTATCTTAAATCCATGAAAAGAATTGTAGTTTTAATGAGAGCTTCTTGTATGTATGTTAAAGCCTTTCTACAGTTCTCTCTACTCGTTACTGTCATTAGATAAACAGAACTCAAGTCTCACCTTCAAAGCTAGTATCACGTGAGATGACTTCTCTCTTGCAAGGTAGACATTACCAAACTTGCCTCTCCCCAGTGGACGGCCAATCTCAAAATTATCCAAGGCCCAAAGCTCCCTGTGAATAGATGCATATCATGTCCACCCATAAGACTGAAGGACTGTTGCTGATTTTGCATAAAAACAAATATATTTACATGAAAAATAGATAAAGGCTAAACATACTTTCTACTGTCTGCTTCTTTCTTGCCAGACTCTTTATCACTGTTGCTGGATGTCTCTGATTTAGCAGACTCTTTAGCATCTGCAGTTTTATTGTTCTCATCAGATAATATTTTCTCTGAAGCTGCGGATGTTACTTGTTCATTACCTTGACTTTCATGAGCTACATTTACTGTCTGAGACTGTACTGAAGCAACATGTTCTTTTTCCTTGCTTTCATCAACTTCATTTATTTGAGGCTGTGATGGGACCATGTTTTTTAGCTCTGTACTTGGTTTGTCCTGAGTATCAACAGATGATGAAGGTGGCACATCTAGTGAAGGTTCTTGAGTACTGGATTTGACTGTTGCAATGGAACTTGTTTCCACTGCAGTTTTGACTTCTGCATGACTAGATGAATTTGTGCTGCCATTTTCCACTGAAACTGAAACTGATTTTGCATGAACTGCAGTTATTTGTGAACTTGAAGGGTGAATGGAGGCTAAAGTGTCAGGCTGCGGAGATGATCCAGTGGTTCCTGCCTTTGACTGAGAGGATGACCCAGTAGATCCTGTCTTTGATTGAGAGGATGACCCCATAGATATATTTGACTTAAGGGATGATCCAGTAGATATTGAAGTCTTTGGTGGCAAGGATGAATCAGTGGATGTCTTTAATGGTAAGGATGATCCAGCAGAGGCTGAAGTCTTGGACGGAAGGGATGATCCAACAGAGTTTGAGGTTTTGGACTGAAGGGATGATCCAATAGAGGTTGAAGTCTTGGAATGAAGAGATGATCCGGTAGAGGTTGAGATCTTGGACTGAAAAGATGATCCAGTGGTGGTTGAAATCTTGGACTGAAGAGATGATCCAGTGGAGGTTGAGATCTTGGACTGAAGAGATGATCCAGTGGAGGTTGAGATCTTGGACTGAAGGGAAGATCCAGTACAGGCTGATGTGGGTTTTGTATTTTGCTGTCTGCAGACTGCACCTTAGAAAAAGTGTTATTAAGATAATTGCTTATTCTAAAAAGTCTTCCACTTTAGTTAATTTCAGTTTGCTTAAATTTGGCATGCAGTGCATTCTCTAAGCTCTAAGGGTGGCTGATGATAGTCTTAAACTTTTCATATTTTTTATTTTTATTTTCAATAAATGTTGCAATATACTGCCAATACTACAAATATCCTCAAAGATACTTCAAGACTTGTCCACCATAAATTCTATAGGCACATTTGCCATGACACCACATTCTTATACTTGGTGAAAATTTTATTTTTCAGTACATATCCAGATATGCCAACAAGCAATTATTTTCTTGCATTTGTTTCTTTTTGAAATTCCAGTATTTCATGTTAATGTGTTTATTAATGACTAGCATATCAAACATGAATAATGAACCATTTGTTTCCACTCAGGCATTTCTAGCAGTAATAGGTAAGTATGCTCCTACTAAATGAGTGATATGCATTCTGCAGTATGTATAATGTTACAGAAATGATGAGGAGATACAATACACATGACACAAAAATCTAACATTAACAAAGGCTTCTTACCTCTGAGTGGGATTTTTTTCGTCTCCAAAACTATCTTAACCTCTTGTGGGGGAACTGTGTTTCCCACAGCAACTCTTGGCACATGGAATCTCGGCCTAATTTCTGCGGGCTGGATGGTGCTGTCCTCTTCCAATCTGACTGATGGGGTGAGTCTCTCTGCTGAAGACTTGACCACTGTTTGAGAAACAAGTTACAGTTACACTTCCTAAAAATACTTTGTTTTGGAATGAATTACAAACAGATTAAGATGCCCATATGAGGAATATTTGTAACATGAAAGATTTTGTTTCAGAATATGCATGCATGCTTTTTTTTTTTCTAAGGAACTATATTTAAAAGAAAAAGCAACTAAGCTGAAAGTATATATTGTGTGAATCTGAAGTCAAAATGGATCACTGAATATTATAATAATGAAACAGTATAATTCATGTAGGTACACTATTACAGTATTGTTTTTCTGGTGAATTAGCATAAGAGTGTGATTAATTCATAGGTAATGTCAAGAGTTAAAAATTTTTCTTACTCAGAGGGTTTGCAAATTACATAATTCCAGGTAACAGATCTTCTACGTGTGGGAGTGATACATAATATCTAAGTTTACCAGCTTTCATCATTGACATTCTTAAAAGGCAAAGCTTTTAAGTCTTAATACTACATGAGTAAAGAATGAGAGATACCTTTGCCTGGTGCTGGTTTCTGCTTGAGCCATGCCCGATTGTTATCACAGAGTGGTCTGCGGGTTGATGGGGCACCACCACTTGAAACGTTAGAACTTTCGATGACTTTTGCCTTGCTGATATCACTCACAACTTCTTGTTTGGTGGAAACAGATTCTGTCTTATTCTCACATTCTTTAGGACCTGTTATAGAAGAGACAATGGTATCATAACAAATCTAAATTGTAAAATTTGTTTAATGGTACAGCCAAACTTTTGCTTTTCTAGTGTGTATGATTCCAACATGGTATTCCAACTGATTTCAGCTGCCTCCCACCTTCAATTATCACACCTGTTTCCTAACAGTCACGCTATGTTATGAGGCAGCCAATCTGGTGAACTACCCCATATTTAAAATACTTACTAGTATAAAACTGAGTCAGTGAAAGATATTCTTAACTTTCACAATTTTTTTATTAAATGTTCCAGACTTCTCCACATCTCATGTATATGCAAACTTTAACCCTGTTTTATGTATATCAGAATTTAGTTATATTCAAAAGCACACCTTTTCCTGCCTGTTTCCCAACTTCCACTGATCGGCGACTCTTCAAAGATGGTAAGATAGTCCTCTGGAATCTTGAATTAGGAAGGTTTTCCTTTCCTTTTTGCTCCATCTCACGTCCTTCTTCCTAAGATGCTTCTGTGTTCCTTGCAAAGTATAAATGAAAGGAGGTAACACTAAGTAAAGATTAATATAGTATAAATAGTACTGGATAAAGTGAAGAATGAAAGCTACCTATATTTACCACCTTCTCAAGCTAGTTCAGATGCACATGTGGCAAGAAAACAAAGGACATAGCTTGAAACTACTCAAGATGTGGGACACAACAGCCATTATGTATTTCTTTGATGCTAAATTGTAAATAACCCCTGGTGAAAAATTATAATTAGTATGGTAAGCAAGATAAATTATATAAAGACATTTACCACATATTAAGTTGGACGGCATGGTAATTATTGGTTTTCCACTCAAGGAATAAAAGCTATCGCCCAAATAAATCACAATGTAGGTCGACATACTATAATATATGAATGAAGTACTAAATACATTTCAACCACAAAGCACACTTTAATACCTCTTTTCCCACGATTTGCAGTAGGAAAGCAAGGGAATTCTTGGTCTCCCACTCCAGTAACCAAAAATATGAATCTGTAAATTTACATATTATCTAAAGTGTACTGGAAGGAGCACAACCTATATTTAGTCCAATCACATCTTAATCCTCCTTCACTAAGAAAATTAATCAACTGTAGTATTTTCACAAGCCACGTTCACTAACAAAATTAAATAATGTAAATATAAATTATGTATCAGCAGTAGTCTGGAACACAGGAAGAGGCAATTCTTGTTTTTCTCACTCCAGTAAGCAAATTATGTGAACTTTCGTAATCAAAACTCCCTATAGTACTTAACCCACAAACAACACCATAATTCTACTTCACCAAGAGAATGAAATCAAATAGAGTACTTTCTTCTGCCTCTTTTTACCTTTCACTCGGTAAACTAGTAGTCTGGAATAGAGGTCTTTTTTTTCGACTCCAGTAGCCAAAGATTTAACATTTAACATACATAGATCAAAACATATCTACAAACCACACTTATATCCTCCTTCACCAAGATAATGAGTTCATACACAGTACAAAGTGGAACAAGGAAGCGTTGAAGTACCCAGCATATACTCACAGAGGCCTTTAACAAGTGGACAGTACATAACCTCCTCGCTCAGATGTTTAAATCCCCTTCACCGTCTTGCCTCGCCCCGTCTGATTGGCCGGTATCGCCAGCATCTCACCCTCTGATTGGTCCTCCCGCCCCCTCAATGCTCCCTCCTCGATGCTGATTGGTTCATGTGCCTTACAATTTCGGCTCCCCATTTATATAGATGTGCATAGATTTATGATTTCTTGATTTGTCTTAAGCAACATAAGTCTAGAAAATGAGATGTGGCTTTGTTTTATATTCATGTTTTGAACAATGTACCGAGCCGAAAATTAATAGTACATATCCTTTTTTTCTTTAAATACAACATGAAAAGAATTAAATCTCACATGGAAAACTTAAAATATAAAATATGGAAGGACAGGCTGAGGTGTTGGGGAAAGATGGGAATAATGGGGATGAAAGAATGAGGAGCCCCGTACATGGGAAATAATATAAGCTTTTTAATAGGACATAAGGAAGTTTTCAAAGCTTATATGATTAACTGAAAATATAGAGTACGGAAACAGAGGACAAGAAGATGGGAATTACGGGAATAATAACAATGGCTGTGGGGATGGGACAGGGGACCCCCACACCTCCAGCCCCCCACCACCCATTCTGTGTCATGGCGGCCGAGTATGGGCGGAGCATCTGGGAATCACGGGATAAGGAGGGAAATAATGGCCACGAGGACCTGCTGGTGTTCGGGTACTCGTGCAAACTGTTCCGTGACAATGACAAGGCAATGTATCTGGAGAAAGGGAGCCACTTAATTCCCTGGATGGGCGACAACAGCGTTATGGTCGATAGGTATGTGACGGGTCTGTCTACCTCTCTCCCACCCTCTCACCTTTCATTATTTTGCTGGGCTCAGGGCGGCTCTCCTTGCAGGGCTGTGAGGACTCGTGGACATGTCTGAATATCTGTAAGGGTAATGGGTGTATGAGGAATTTTGGGAAACGGGGGTGGGGGGAGAGGTTGTGCTTGTGTGTTACTTTAATGCCTCGGTGTTATCAGCTGCCATGTGGCGTTCTTCTCAGTCATGATTGATATATAATAGAACAGTAATTATCACCAGCACCACTGCAGCTATGTGAAGTTAATGAAATTGTCAGCTACGGTAGGTTAGTAAAAAAAATTATGCTTGTTTTTTTTGTCAATCAAAAATTCCCTTCATTAAACTTCACTTGGCTCATAAGTAGTTTCTGGTTTAAACTGTGAAAATATTCCCAGCATACCTTTATCGCTTAGTGCATATCTACATAGCTTTGTGCCAGTCTTGTACAAATTGTTATACTCCCAATATAACTCTTCACATCTTATACTTCCACAGTCTTTGAAACTAAATCTTGATCTGATGAGTTTTCATGAAGATAACCAGTATTCTCACTGAAATTAGGTATGATGTGCGAGGAGCACTGTATGACCTGTCTGAGGCTGAGTCAGGAGGAGGGGGAGACCGATGGGAGGGTCTGACAGAAGAGGAGCGAGCAGAGGAGGAGAGGTGTGATTATGAGCGTTACCTGGCTCTCTACCATGACGAGTTTCAGTACCAGGCCTTCCAAGGTAAGACCATTTGACTTGATTCAGAGGCTGGCAACAGGCAGTCATGAGTGTAGCAGGCTCCAGTTAATCCTCTTAATGTAATTAGGAAATCTACATGTGAAAACAATAGTGATGACAAATTAAGGTAAAATTTGTTTGTAGGGTAATTAAACAAAATTTGTTGCTTTTAAAATGTCAAAGGTGTGGAATAACTGGGACAGTAATGAAATTTGCAAATCTAGTTTGGTGTGATAGAAGCTCAAATAAAACTGTTTGCTTTGTTACAGATGAAGAGGCCAAGCGTTTGATGGCTGAACTTGGCTCTGACACCTACACCTACAGCCAGGTTGGCTTCAATTATGATGGGCAAGCCATGGCAGGGGACATGACTGGTGTGAGTGGTGAGCAAGGGTCTGAATACCTTGAACACTACCAGATGCAGCAGGGTGAGCAGCAACAGGAGCAACAACAGGAGCAGAGCTCAGGATACATGCCAGAAGCAGATGAGGACACTTACGTCCCTCCTGCTGAGCTTAATGTCCCACAAGGAATGGTGGTGGTATGTCACATTTTTTTTTCAAGAAATTTTGAAAAATTGAATGGGGCAAATTCACTGGCAATATGTTGTATTTGTATTGGGTGAAGTCAAATTAGGTTTTCTTAAGTACTTAATATACTTTGTCTAGCTTTATAACTGATGCTTTTTTGTAAGGCAAATTATTAATGTCTGCAAACGTTGCATGCTCTGACCTATCTTATTTCATTGTGGTTATGAAGTACTTCATAGTTATACAAATGTCTCTATTATCATCTTATAATAATGAAATATAATTGTTTTTTCAGCCTGAAACTATTAAGCAAAACAAAATCATTGTGAAGACTTCCAAGTTCATTGTGGCACAAGGAGGCCAAATGGAGATCATCATAAAGACAAAGCAGGCAGACAATCCAATGTTTGGTTTTCTATCTTTTGACAATCCATTGAATGCCTACTACAAGCACATGGTTGCTATGATCAAGAGTGGAAGGTAAGAAAGCTTTCTAGCCATATGAGATTGAAATTGTATAAGAATTAAGTGTAAAAGATAGACCAATATTTCTGAAGTTAATAGAATAAGTATTTTACTTCTGCCAAAGACACTTTGTATATTTGCTGCTCTATCCTTACAGATACACTCCAGCTGATGAAGCTGATCAAGTCAGATCCAGGAAAGATAGTGATGGCAATGGTGACCAGTACTTGCACCCAAGTCTCTCAGCTGGCATCAAGCCAGACCTTGCTCCAGGGACGCCTACCTCAGCCCTCAAGCCCTCTTCAGACTGTGCATATTTCAAGCTCATCCATAAAATTAAAGAGAAGCAAAAGAACACAACTGTTGTTGAAAGCCGTGAGTCCCCAGCACCAGCCTCTCCTGGCGTTGTTGCAACCTCCACACCTGTTGCTGAACGCTCAGACACACCCACATTGGAGAAGAAAGTGGAAAATAAAGCAACACCCCAACCCAAAGTGAAGCAGCTGGTGGATTACCCATCTTTCAACCGCACCAGGGATTATGACTCGGACTCAGATGATGGGTCTGAGTCCTCCCCTTCTGCCAGTAAGGGCGCCAGTGAATACAGCAACATCAAGTGGCCACCACCAGATGTACAGATGGTGATTGACAAGATGGCCAGTTACATCATCAAAAATGGTGTTGAGTTTGAAACGATGGTGCGAAGTAGAGGTGAGATCTTTGGAGAATTTTTCATGATCATTTAGTGAGATGAATAGGCTAAATTGCTGACACTTTCCTATAATCCTCTGTACATTTTGTGAAGGCTAAATGTACTTTTCTGCTTGCAGATGATCCTAGGTTTAGCTTTTTGAAGAAGGACCACGAGTACTATCCATACTACCGATGCAAGATACGCCTCTACACTGAGGTGTATGGCGATATTTTTAAGGATGGAGTTGAGGTGAGTAGGCATAAACTTGCTTTGATGCTTTGTAGGTATTGAGTAACTGTGAAGGACGAGTTCTCTTATTTGTTGGTGGCTACAGTAGAATGACAGGATTTGGAACTACTTTGTAAAACTACTAAGGAGTTTACAGTCTTATTGAATTTGCTGTTATATCTATAGTACTTGAATTGACCTAATACTTCACTCCTTTCCAGGATAAAGCATCATCCTTGAGTAGCCTTGTAGAAGGAAACTCTAGTAGCAGGAAGGACAAGCGTGGAGGCAACAGCAGTAGTAGCAACAGTAGCAGGAGTAGTAACAATAACAATGGCAACAAGCAGACTTCAACTATATGCTTCTCCATCAAGTCAAGGGAGCAAGATGTCAATTTGGACAGGCACTCCACCTTCCCTGTGGAGTCATCGTCCTCTGATGATGAGGACATGGATGAGGAGGAGAAAGAGAAGAGGCGGTTGGAGCGGGAGGAGAGGAGAAGGAAACGAAAAATAAAGGAAAAGGAGGAGAGGGAGAGACGTGAGAAAGAGGAGAAAGAGCGGAAGGAGAGAGAGGAGAGGGAAAAGGAGAAAGAGAAGGAAAAGGCTATTGAGAAAATGGAGGAATCAACAGATGCTTCTGGTGATAACGATGACATGTATGACATCTTCAAATATGGTAAGTACTTGCCCTTTTTATCCTAAGAACTTTCTTAGGGAGATGGTCATGATAGAAGTCTGCATTTATTACTGTCCCTGCATTCCCTTCTTCCTTGCTTTTTGTGTCATTCTTAACTTACAGACTTATTTCAGTTGATTGATCTGTTTTTTTTTTTTTTTGTTTTTCATTCCACACTAGCCTCACTTGCATGTGTCATTGTTTGCAGGATTATTCAGTCATACAGATCCTTTTACTTTCTTGCTTACTCTTCTTTCTGTCATGGCTCACCCTTGAGATCCATTTATACCTTGTATTCCCACAGCTCAGGAAATGGATAAAGACATGGACACTGAAGAATGCAACCACAGAGAGAAGGTGCTTAGTGAAGAGCAAGGGAAGGAGAGCTCCCATCTGCCCAGTGATGGGATGGCACGTTCTGAATGCAAGCAGCAGGAACGGAGGAAGAAAGCAGCCATGTTCCTCTCCCGGTTAAAGAAAGGAAGCAGAGAGGATGAGAGCACTGCCCAGCCTGTTTATGGTAAGGAGATAAGTAAATTGTCCTTTAACTTTTGTGAAAAGCTTCCTTTTAAAATTGTGAATAGATATCACACTGTATACATGTCATAATTTTCCTTACTTTGTGCAATGATCTGCTTGAAAAGTTTTCAATGGCAGCAGCATCAGGAACTTTAGATTTCTAATTATTTTGAACACTTAACTAACTTTTATTTGTGTTGTTACTTTTGTGGCTTTCCTGTCCCTTTATTCAGCAAAGTTTGTGACTGAGATCACTTGTGTCCTGTTACAGGCCCCCAGCTTCCACCTGAGATAGCAGCTCAGATCCTGAACTCTGCATCACAGTCACCTCGATCATCCCTGGCCAGCACTCGTCACTCCACCCCATCAAGGTCACGCTCTCACTCTGCCAGTCCAGGTCCAGGGGTCCCCATGCCACCCAAGGAGGCTCCTGCACCTCCTCCCCCTCCACCCCCTGCACAGTCACCGCCAGCCCCAAGTGGACTGGAGATGACTGAAACATATAGAACCAACAGAACTGAAACAAGTACAAACAGCATATCTAAAAATGATTGGTAAGGCATCTCTGTCTTCACTAAGCACCGCTAGTGGGCATTCATATAAAATTTGAAATCTGAATGCGAAGTGGATCTTGCTTAATACGTTAGCTGAGTTAATTTATTTTAATTTTTTCCAGGACCTCCATTCCAGAGCCTCCGGCCAACACTGAAACTGTTGAACATGTGAAATCTGGTACTCCTAAAGAGTCTTCAGTATTGTCGGGTATGTGTTCCTGCCATGTGGTGCCCTTCACAACCCTCACGCTGTGGTGTGCCTTCGGGTCATTTATACTCAGCAAGAAGAGAGAAAAACCTTCTTGAACTTGCCACAAATGAACTTCAGTGATTTAGTTACCTCACTGATATGATCTTGTGGTTCAGGAAGGTTTCATTCCTCTCAGCATCACATTCTTCATTGTCTTGCTGATGAACAATTTCAACATTCTTAAGATTTTAGAGATTTTGAAGTTTAATGAGTTTACCTGCAGCAGCAGCAGCAGCAGCAGCAGCAGCAGTCATAAAAAGAAGAGGCACTTCACATTTGTGAAGTTGATGTAATTTTTTATTTTATTTACTTATTAATTTTTCCTAAACCCAGTTGCTGCAGGTAGGCAGATCATGGGACTAGTGTCCCACATATATTGCAGTTATCTATGGTCTTTTGACTTGTTGCAGATGTGTTGCAGTGGCTCTCTGCTGTTATTTCGCCGAGGGCGGCCGTGCAGGTGTAGGTACGGATCGTCAACAGAGAACTACTTTTATTCTTCCAGTCACTAGTGTGACAGAATTTTCCTGCTGTGATAACGTTTTTTGATCTTCATTTGGCCTCATTTTATGACATTTTAAAAGGTTCTTGTGGATGCTGGGATAGTTATTGAGGTAACAGAAGACTCGAAATATGAGCCGTGATATTTGTGTTGGAGCAGTGTGGAGGTGGGGAGGCCAGAGGCCAGTGGCAGCGAGGGGCAGTGATGTGAGGAAGATGCCAAAAACGTGAACAGACAGTGATGATTTACAAGGCGGTGAAACTTGCTTTTGACCCACCCCTCCCAAAACCCATTCTTCCATTCCTACCACACCTCTTCCTTTTTATCATGTTAGTATTCAGGTACCTTGGGTCGTCTACATATACTCACAGCTGGCAGGGTAAGTCAGGTAAGTATACACAAAGTCTGATAGGGTGAGTGGCAGCTCGTAAGACCTGACAATGGTATTTCCACTCAAAAGACCATGCAGCTGTACTTATTGAAATTTCAAGGGCTTCAAATTGTATATTGTCTCACATATTTCAAATTCTATCAAAATTTATAGGTCTTTTGAGAATATACCACAGTTGTATATGAGAGGGATGTTGCAAAGAGTTAAGCAATTACTTAAGTATTCTGTTACCTTAAAAGAATGAAAGTTAATATGATGACTGACTGTGTGAATGGAGGTGGGACTAGGTGACTTAAATGCTTTCTTTCTTTTTTTTTTTTTCCTTTTTTTTTTTTTTTTTTTTTCCAGTCCTTTATATGATGGTAAAAGCCTTCTTGTGTCTGATTTAGATGTCTGTTCACAGGAGCCAGTGAGGACGGCCGTAGGAGTCAAAGTCTGGAAAGCAGGAGAAGCAAATCCCGGCCCATAGAAGTACCTCACCGGGAAAAGTGAGTTGTCACCCATGAATGTGTTCGTGCAGTACTTTGTTGTAGAGATGAAAGTGATTAAATCCCTTTTATTCAGTATGAATTCATTCCTGGTCCCCCTCTCACTTGTGTGTCTCCCTCTTCTCTCCTCATCCACCTCTCCCCCATATGATCTGGTGATAAGATAATCCTGTGTTAAGAACAGCTCTGTGCTTAAAGGGCACACAAACACCCAGAGTGCTAGTCGGACTTTTGTAAATGACTGTACCAAGGAACCTTTCATAATCAGGACTTTTCAGGTTTGAGAATTGCTCTGAAGTGATCTAAAGGATCTTTTTTGTCTTGAGAACCTCATTCTTGTAACTTATTTTGTATCTTGCCCCCAATTAGTCCTGATAGTTCCATTTCTTTTTTAGAATTTTTCCTAACCATTCTATTTTCCAGTGTATTAATGAACCTGATTTTTTATTTTGAGAACTCGGAGTCGCAAGAAGCAGCGCCATGGGCGGTCAGAAAGCCGCTCCCCAAGTAGTCGCAGGGAACGCAAGAAGAGAAAGAGGTCAAGGTCAAGGTCACGAAGGCACAAGAAGCGCCGCTCACGCTCCAGATCACCAAAATCACACAAGTAAGAACATTAATCGTTTTTATTACAGGAGTAGGGAATGAAGTTGCAATATGTAATAATTTTATGTTCAATAAGATAGTATTAAAATAGCTTCTGGAGGTGAATTGATTGGAAGGGGTTGTGAGAGGGAGTTGCTTCATGAATATTTTATGGGGATGCTGTGATAAAAGTGGCAAGAACAACTATGATGGAATGTATTGTACTGTTAAATCATAATAAGATGCAGTGGAACCTGTTACCAGACGCTTCCCTTTTTGAACAAATTGGTTTTCAAAGAAAATTTTCATCTCATAATTGCTTTGGTTGCCATACCATAATTCAGTTCTTGTAAGTGCCATCCGACGCTTATTAATGTATTGTACTAGAGGTGACTGAAACGAGCTGTGCAGTATGCGCTCTTTGTATTCAGAAGCGGTCAAACCTGTGAATTAACATATTATCATTAATACTGAGAATAACAGAAAAAAGTATATCAATAGGTAAAACAAGTATTGCAGTACATCAATGTCGTGACACTTCGTCAATTCCGTAACATATATGAGTCAATACAGAGTTACCTACACTTTAGTGGGTTCAGTCAGTTCTACAGATGAACACCACCAGCACAAACACGACAAGTCGTCCTCTCGTCTGTGTGATCTGATGTACGTCATTATGTTACGTTAAGTGTACTTGTACTAACACACATCACTAAATCTTCACAATTACGTAACTCACAATTATGTAAGTATCTAATTACTATACATAGTTACATTAATTATATTGATACATCATTAAATCCTCATGGTTACATAAGTACCTATTATCTAATACTATGATGAATACATACACAGTGCGGGGAACAGGCGTCCTCTTGGTTGTATGCAAGGGATTGCACTTGGGGATTTATCGGGATGACAACTTGGGGATTTACTCTCTGTGCCTCCCGAGACATGTCTGATGTGTAGGTGTGACTGTCGTGAAGTGGCTTTGGAGACGCTGCTGGGCCCCTACAGCGTATGATGTTCATTATGCTGTGGTACGTTATCAACAATCACGTCACAACAACCACACGAAATAGCTGAGAGGGCAAGTTCAACGTGTCCCCTCGGCCCTACATTCCCCTCTCACTCTGTTGTGCCGGCGCGCCATACACTGCTCATGTATAACAACCAGTTGCTACAAATAATATAACGCTACATAAAATGTCACATTACAATGTATGTATATGCGTATCTCTAGCTGTCGTGTAAGTTGTACATATACGGCGGCTACAGTTCTTGAACAAAGTTACTTGATTTCAAATATTAAAAGACAAAGCAAAAGCTGCTGTTTATTACTAATTTATAGTTTCTATAAATATTTTCTTCATTTTTATATATTTGGAGGAGATACAGTAAGATGGTAATTTAATCTTTGAATGAGGTAAATATGATCCTGTTGAAGGGCCTCAGTGTAAACAAACAGTTTTTTGGCTAGCTCAGGGATTAATCCCAACTCCTGAGCCACTTATGGCTCTCTTGATGGCCCTACAATGCCATCAATACTGTGCAACTGCATTTTCCCAACAGTAATTGTGTTATGATCACTTTCATTTTGGAGGTAAGTGGGTTGCTCCTCTCTGTCACTCTGTAAGGCTTCTCTCACTAAATCAGTGACAAAGACAGCATCTGCACAGTCTTAACAATATTTCTGATGAATTTCGTGTCACTAAGTTTATTTGATACATGCTTTCTGGATAAATAATTTCTGAGCCAGAGATGTTGTGGAGTGGCCATCTTAGCAGTGGAAGTGTCTGTCATAAGCTGCTAAGACAGGGTGGACAGGTGTCTGGGAATGAATTAATCCAAATAATAGTTTTGGTCTTTTAACATTTCAGATTTTGAATGGCATTCAGGAATGAATTAAGTTCGTGAAGCAAAATTCAGAGACGAGGCATATATTTCTAGTATTTGAAAAGGTCAGTTTTCATTCAAGTCAGTGTCATTTTTCTTATTGGTGCCTTTTTTTCAGGTCATCCCACAAGAAGAAGCGACGCAAGCATAGTTCTCGTCATGAGAGGGAAGGAAGGGAGCGAAAGAGCAAAAAGTCTCGCAGACGCAGTGTTTCCTCATCTTCATCAGACTCTTCAAGTCACTCATACTCTTCGTCCAGATCAACATCACCATCAGATAATGATGTGCAGGTCATGTAAGTAGATTTAATCAAGGTTGATCCAATACAGAAAAGAGAACTATTTTGAAAATCGTATGACAAATCTTTCCACAAGTAAGCTTGGAAAATAATTTTTTTTTTTTTTGTTGCTATATTACATTGACATTCTCTCTCTCTCTCTCTCTCTCTCTCTCTCTCTCTCTCTCTCTCTCTCTCTCCAGTGAGTCACCAGGACACAGCAAAAGAGGATCAAGAGCTTCCAGTGTGATCAGTGTTGGAACCACTGACCTCTCTCACTTAAGGTAGGCAACATTTGTGTTGATATGTCCTGCAATGTTGTCAGGATGGATGTAACTATAATGGGTGATTTTTACTTATGGGACATTATGCTTATTGTTTTGAAAGTAAGTTTACATAATTAAATGGTTAATCTTGTTTACCAGATGACAGCTAGTTAAATTGCATAATCAAATGAATATTTGAAAGGAAGACTATAATTGGAAAATACATTTTTTACCACTGTCTCTCCCCACTTTGTGTTGTGTTACAGCTCAGCTCTTGGCAGAATAACTGAGGAGTGTACATCTCCTCCTTTGCCTCCCATTCCTCCAAGTCCAGCTGCTGCCAGTCTGCTCTCCACTGTGGAAGAAAAGGCAGTTAACAATGATAGTGTTCTTGAAGTAACTGGAGGTGGAGGAGAGGAAACTAAGGAAGACAAGAAGGAAGAGAAGAAGCCATTGTTTGATCCCCAGAACAGTGCAGCAATGGCAAAAATAGCACAGGTAAGTATATGTATATGCATATACTAAGTATATTATTGTTGATGAGGATCCCTGTTTTATTTCAAGCTGTCTGGCTGATCCCTATACAGTAAGGGCAGAAGTACTTTCTCTTCTTTGCCAGGAGCTAAAGGGCTAAGAGAGTGGTGTGGACGAGTGTGAATGTGAAAATTGTGTACCTTGTCTTTTTGGGGGAGCCTGCCTTGGTATATGTATACAGTCATCTCTCGTTATCTACAGGGGCTAGGCAACACACAACTGTGGATAAGGAAAATCTATGGAAAATTAGTGGACCCCCTTAAGAATACCCCTGAACCCACAAAACCTGGTTTAAGTAAAGAAAAACTACATGTACCTGGTTACATACATTTTAAGTATCAGTTAAAAAAAAAAGAAAACTGGGTTGCCTCTTGTTATTTGAATTTCTGGTTGGCAGCATTCTTTGTAAAAGTTAAACCATTTTAACTGAAACCAGAGTTAATGAGGAGTGAATATATATATATATATATATATATATATATATATATATATATATATATATATATATATATATATATATATATATATATATATTATGTTGTGTGTTTCGTGAGGATCCATCTTCTCTTTTGAAGTCTAGATTCCAGAGGCTAAGGTGATTGTGAATGAGAGTGAGTGTATGCCTGTAGCATCTTATGCTGGCTACCTTCTAGTATGGGAGAAATGAGACTGGTACTTAGCAATACACTTGTATGCATATATTTAACTTTTGCCTGATTTTTATATATATATATATATATATATATATATATATATATATATATATATATATATATATATATATATATATATATCAGTTTAACATCACTGACCCCCCCCCTCTCTCTCTCTCTCATGTAAAAAAGTCTTCGTCTTTAGGTCCTTCATTTTTTAATTCACCATCCAAATAATGACATTTCATGTCTTGCTTTCAGGGTTTACGTGCCAAGGTGCATGCTCTGCTGAACAAGGAAAGCAAATTGTGAAAATAAAAAAATACTGTCATATCTCATTAAATGGGATAAGGAAAATAATGTGATAGCATTTATTTTTGTGATACCACATTGTAAGCCTGAAGTTCCAGTTTTTTTTTTTTTTTATAAATAGAAGGCATTGCTATCCTAATAACTACTAATGTACAAGAAAATTTTTCCACTACAACAAATAAACACCATAAATGTATTTCAAAGTTTCTTACTGTTACATGAGTTTTATAAGTAATATATGCATAGATTATTAACCTTCCATAGTAATAGAGGTTCCATACAAATTTTATACAAACACTGATGCTCAACTGTGTGTAGCAACGGAAGGATGAGAAAAGCAGATGTAGTGCTATCTTTAAGGGAACACTTCAGGCATGGCCCAAGGGAAGGGAAACATTTTTATAACAAAAGAGGGTAACCCAGGGAAGACATCACACCTTGTTTTATTACAGAAGCAAAGACAGTGACAATGACTCCTTTGCTGGGTAAAATTGTAGACATAGAGGTTCCACAATTGTATATTGGTATAACATCAGTTACTGACATCATTGTAATCCATGTAGAAAGGTGGTGTCTGTAAACAAAAAGTAAATTGTGATGTATTTTATGAACCAAAGGCAGATACTTGAATGGAATGAACGAGTCCTGATAATGTTGGTTTATGGTTGCCTGTCAGTGATAGTTTTGCTTGTAATATTCCAGGCTGATTTTCCAGGCAGAACTACAAACATATATTGTGGAATGTAAGCTGTGTCATTATCCTACCTACTTTCAAGCTGTGTTCATAGGATTGGCATGAGAACTTGATGGAGAAAACAAGACAGTAGAAGTGTGTGATTGATCAACTAGCAAAATGTCAGCAGATCCGGAGACTTATGACTGATGGAGAGGACTAAACAGTGAAAGTGTGTGATTACTCAACTAGTAAAACAACTTCATCCCCAAAACTGCACTTCCCAAAGATGCCAGAATAAAATTACAAAAGAATGGAAAACATGACACTGAAAACTGACTTATGTAGGTACAAAGAAATCTGGTTTGAATTAACCTTGGCACATCTTTGAGTACCTGAAGTCATAATTACACTCCTGTGATAATAAAACTGAAGACACTGATTGGGCTAGAATCTCTGCTGCTACCCCAAGTAAAAGTCAGTAGTAAATCTTATCAAACAGTAACCTTTGTTTCACACATTCCCCTGATGTGAGAATGAAATGGGTAAACTGATGCTGGACTCGCTACTAACAACTGTCTTAAACTATAATAAGTAGTATTACCATGATTATTTTGAGAGCAAGAATTTCATCCTCGGACACATTTAAATATAGACATTTTCCCTCATAGACTATTCTCCCCTTGAAAGAATTATATTATTGCATTATATTACACTATGAACACAAACTGAAACCATATTGCATATTATAATTTAAGGTTAGATTAAGTTGATTTATACACCACAGCCTAGCTTAGCACAGAACCATACTCGTATAATACAAACATAATG
This sequence comes from Scylla paramamosain, assembly GCF_035594125.1. Taxonomy (NCBI): domain Eukaryota; kingdom Metazoa; phylum Arthropoda; class Malacostraca; order Decapoda; family Portunidae; genus Scylla; species Scylla paramamosain. Next base: position 4,719,195 of record NC_087174.1, read on the forward strand.
CAGAAGTGTCTGGGTTTTTTCATAGCTGTCTGCAGGGAGGAGGGGCAGAGGCAATAAACCACTTCATGAATTCTTTAGTTTCTCCTTTCTGCTGCAGTAGTGTTGTGTGTGATGGAGTGTGATGGTCTGCCTTGTGGAAAGAAATATGTATTTATCTCCCAGCCAACAATGCCAAGAATGAATCAAGGTGATCCAGTACAACTTATTAAATTGTCTGTAAGTCTGACACACACACACACACACACACACACACAGAGAGAGAGAGAGAGAATCTTGTTACAGGGGATTTAAAAATTTCTTTTATGGAGGGATTATAATTCTATAATGAAGAATGCTTCCAGACAAGATAGATTTGTGTTGTTAGTGGCATTCAAATCACCCATTACGACCCATTTATTTAGTCTTACTCTCTCAAGCTAGTCACTGCCTCATAAAGATTCCGGTTATCATTCCTCCGGCTCTCCATCCCCATATGCACCAGTTACCCACCACTTAGTCCCATGCTCTGTGATTTTCGCTGTTAAGATGTTTCCCTTATTTTGCTCTAGTCTACCTTCCATCTCCCTCGTTAACTTGATTTCCTCTATACTTTTTTTTTTTTTTTGTTTCCGTCATAATCACCCCCACCCCACATTTCTTCTCTCCTTGCATGCCTTCCTCTGCCTAAGACCACCCAGCCTCCTTCACTCTACTCAATGTTGTGCCAGCCCGTCTCACTCCTATCATCATAATCCCTCCATTCTATCAGTAACCTTTCCCTCACTGGGACCGTTCGTGTTCAGGAAGACAAGCAGCCTCTCTCCTCTCCGTGTCCTATCCTATTCCTGACTGGCGTCCTCCACATTCCAAGCTCCCTACACCTTCCTTATGTTGGACATGCGGACGCCGTCTTTTAACCACACCTCCCTCCAGCCCATCTTCTCCCACAACTGCAACCCATTATACTCCCATCCTAACTTCTCTATGCATCTCCTGTTCCCGCATCTCTCCTGGCCGAATCGTCGATCCTCCTTATCCCGTCTCATGGGGATGCACATGACTAAGGGCCTCTGGTTTATTTTCTCCCTCACCATGTGAATTATCTCCTCCATCCACCAGACTTTCTTATATCCTCCTATCGCCTCCAAACCATTCCCTCCTCCTTTGATCACCACCTCCTCAGGCTCCATCACCATGAGGTGCTCCTTCACTATCTCGTGGATGATCCTGATGTTGGCCCTTGGCCTATTCTTATCCATTACCTTTTATCCGCCACTTGGCATGATGTAGATCTTACTTCCCGCATGAGACTTTCTCCGAAGATCCATACTTTCCTCCTCAGCACTGGCCGTTTACCTTCCTGTATCTTCCTACATGAGTGGTGTCCTGTCCTCGGCCTGGCACCGTCCCTCTACTCCTTCCGGCTGCTGTTCTTGTCCTTTCGGTTGTCCTGACCCTTCCTATCCAAAAGGTTCCTGTGCTTGAGAATCCTATCCCCTGCCCACTTTAACCCACACATTCCACATAATACCATAGCGCCTTTCACATGCTACTCTGCAGAGGTTTTGCCTCTTTCCTGCACTTCGCGCACTGTCAAACATTTTTACTAAAAATGAGGCTACCACACAACCCACGCACTGCAAGAATTTTAAAAATGTTCAAGAGCTGCCGCTTAATATTCACCCCCGGACCGTCATTTGTTTCACCTGCAGTGCACGTCAGTATAAATGTAAATACTACGTATGCGCAACAACTTAGTGCACAGGGTACACGGGTACACGCCGCGCATACACAATAGGAAAAACATGGTGCACGTAACACTGGTATAGCCTGATAATTTCGTGGCCGTTTCTGAGGATAAGGAGAGGGGGCAGTGGTGGACAGATCCGCTCATCCATGAATCAAATATTGATTACTGCAATATCAAGTTCGACAACTGCGGTTAACATTCTATGTATCGCATTAATTTGCTCCCAAATCCATTTATAGCTACTCATCCGTGACTTTCCCTATTACAAAACTCAACAGTACCACAGCTGCTCATGCTTCACCAAAATTCCCAAGGCACCGTAAGATCATATGCCAAAGACCACCTGACACGAGTATCAACGCATGAATTTAAGTTCACTGCATAACGCTAGGGTGTTGGGTTTATAATTATCCACCTACTTACCTACCAATCTATCTGTTCATTTTGTGCTGAAGGAGTTAAATTATCTCCAGTTACTCACCAACTATATCTTTATTTACTCCATTCAGGTAAAGCAGAGATGACTGGAAAAAAAAATCAAGTTATGAAGTTACCAGTGGTAGTGAATGTTAGCTGCTCAACCAGGACCACCACGCAACCTCAATGAACATCCTCATGCACATCACAGACATTATCAGGGTGATCGAACAGGAACACCAAGGCCGTTTGAATATATTCATACTCACCTAAATGCCTGAGCCTTGAAAATTCCAACTCGAGCATTCGGCGACCAGTGTTTCCCTCACTATCACATTAGCATGTAGGTCACTTCTTAATTTCGCGGACTGAACAGTGGTTTACAAGCGTCTAAGAGGCGCTGCTATACCAAGGAACACAATCTACACATTCTCTTAACTTCACTTCCTCTCAGTTTGTGGACAAGACAGGTGAATATTTCGTACATACTTGGCAACTGTCCACGTCCAATCCCATTGGGCGTTTGAAATGGTCGGAGTAAGTTGCTGGTGGTCGCCGCCTGTTTTAATGTAGGACTCGGTATACGGCTAAACGCTCCCACAGTTCTTTGGAGATGTACATTCTAAAACTGCCTCTCGTGATACATCTTGATGTATTGTGCCTATATGCTACAAAACAATAATCTAAAGTGTTTATGCTAACAGTATCCAAGGCATAACTTCGAAAATTAAGTCGGCTGGTAAATCTGGCAGTTTTTTCCAAACCATTGCGAACAACCTAATTGGTAGTTTAGGCTTCCCACTTAACAAGGGAATGGTTCCATTAATGAAACATGCAACATCCAAATTGACGCTTAAGATGATCAGTCAAATAATGATTGAGTTTTACAATAACCACAATGGGTTCCTTCATTACCTGTGTTAAGGCGAATGAATCATCCGGAGGCGCTGTACTGCATGATGAATTGTTTGTCGTGGGCCGCCGAAGAGAGAACTTCACCCCCCTCCTCCCCCGACACACACACTAGAGAACATTGTCATCTTCCATCTCACTCCAAGCTGTGCGGCTAATCCCCATAAAGTGAGGGCAGGGATACTTTTTCTCCTTCTGGGGCCAAGGGCTAAGGGAATGGTGCAAATGAACATGAATGTAGAAGTTGTGTACTTTGTCTTGGCTACCTTTCTTTTTGGTAGAGACAGGTTTAGTATATGTCTGTGTGTCTGTCTGTTTGTCTGTCTGTTTGTATATATGTATGTATGTATTATGTATGTATGCATGTATGTATGTTTTATCTAGGTATCATTGACACTAAATGAATGATGGCATGACTGGGTCGACTAAGTAAACACAAAAGTTGGCACAAATAATAACTATTGTACTTCGCATTTATTATATAGACAACTTCACGGCTATTGAATGAAGAACACGTACAAGGAAGGAAGATACTGTCACAGGGAACAACGCTTTTAAATATTTACATGAACGTGCTAAAATACATTTGAGGAGGAGGACGAAGAAAAGAAGGAAGAAGAGAAGGAGAAGGATTAATGATGACAGAGACAGGGTTAGAGTACAATGTTCCAGCATACTGCCTACGTCTCTGGAATGTACGTGAAACATCTAAAGGAAGTGCGTTTGTCGAGGAGCATCGTTCGTCCTAATCCGTGGTCTTGGTTTACGAGAGTATAACATCCTCCGACAAGATATACTGTAAGCAGCTTTGTACAGGGCGCAGGGACGAAAGCACCATAAATATAAGAGAGAGAGAGAGAGAGAGAGAGAGAGAGAGAGAGAGAGAGAGAGAGAGAGAGAGAGAGAGAGAGACTCACACGACAGAAACCTAGAGCCTCACTGAACAAAATATTCTCTAACACTGAGCTAACAATAGCCTTCTGTGCAGAAATTCACGTCCTTCATGCTCCCGAAGGAACATGAAGCTGTGACCCGCGTGCAGAGCCTGGGAGTGGGAAAGGGAGAGGGAGAAGGTCAGGGGCTGCAGGGCGTCTCACAACCACGCCGCGAGAGAGAGAGAGAGAGAGAGAGAGAGAGAGAGAGAGAGAGAGAGAGAGAGAGAGAGAGAGAGAGAGAGAGAGAGAGAGAGAGAGAGAGATACATTTATCCGAGCGTGAATGTCACAATAACCCAAACTGTCACTAACACACAAAAAACACATCCCACTCAGGGACAACCGCTGGGCTACTCACAAACACACGTCAAAATAAATACATTTTTTTTTTTTAATTCCATGTCATCTACGTAAAGCTTTTAACCCACGTTTTAATTATAACTGCCTGATATGGCTTGCGGCCTCTAAAGGTCCTCAGTACGTATAATAGCGTCAGTCTTTTTTTCTTCAAGGGCGCCACATCAACACGCGGCCGTCTTGTAGTCACTCTTGCAGCTCACTCACTCGCCGCTCATGAGCTTCTCAAGGCGTGATGATCTGCCGCGCCTTTTCTCACATACGCAGTGTGGTCCACCTCTTTACATCACATGCTGCCGCTGATAGAAACACTTTCTGTGACACACCTCACTAGTATTATCTTATTTTTTGTTTTCGCTTGCACACTCAAGGAACATTTCATCTGACGCACCCAGTTCGTTGCCCTCTGGGTGCGGAACTCGGCGCAAAACTTCCTGGTGCAGGTGTTTAGGTCCCGATGAGCGCGGCCGAGAAGCTTGATCCTGTTCTCACCTGCAGAGGTCTCCTGGGGAGGAAGGAGCCTGATGAGCACAGAATGATCGTCACTTTGAGACTTAGTTTAACTGATATACTTGCATCATCAAGAGTATTGAACGTGAGTCTGCCGTGAGGAGTTAAGTCAACATCATCTGTCCATCCATCACGCATGCCGCTGTGGGGTCAAGATCTATCAAGCAAGAAGACTGACACATGGCACTCTAGCCACAAAAAAAAAAAAAAAAAAAAAGTTGATAGGGCACCTGGCATGGTGAAGGTTAATGTCGTAAGGGATCGGGGTCAACTTAAAGCGGCAGGCAAACAGTGGGATGCCAGAAGAAAGATTACTTACTTTGTGGGATTGTCGACGGCGACAAGGAGCGTGTCACCTCTCATTAGGACGACGTGGCCCACCAGCACCGCCGTGACCGAGCCCTCGCCCAGGCCTCCCGACCACTCCAGCCGACGCCTGCACCGCCAGGGAAAATGTCACGTTAGAAGCTCACATAGTAACATGACGCTAGTGCAATGAATAATGAATGAAGAGGAAAACGATTCATATTGCAATGTGGTCTTCATTCTTAATTGCCATTTGCTCATAAAGACAAATTTCAAAGACCACAGAGATGATTAATCAGATTCTTAATAGTGTTTTCTCCTTGATGGTGCCGAATCCTTGTCAAACAGTCATTGGAATCATGAAGACACACTTGAAAACCTAGTAACTTCCACTGCAGTAAAAGTAGTCAGCATGAGGCGACAGAACGTTTGGGAACACTTAAATGAATTGTAGTAACGTAAGAGAATCTAATATTAATAACGAACCACATGAACATTTCTCCCACCACCATTATAACTACCAGCATCACCTCCTGAATTAGTCAGCGTGGCCACTCACCTGTCCCTGGCGCACGTGGTAATGCACAGATAGACGCTAATGTCTTGCGGCGGTTCGAGCGGGGGGCTGTTGGGGCGGCCGTAAGGGTGCAACACCAGGGAGGCGGCCACCTGGTAGATGCCGCGCTTGATCGCCGAGAACCCGCCGTGCTGCAGGACCATCCGCCGTTCGAATACCCCCGGGGAGAACGTCTGCGGCAGGTGGTGATGGTGAGAGTGTGTGTGTGTGTGTGTGTGTGTGTGTTGTTGTTATTGTTGTTGTTGACGATGAATATCTCTCTCTCTCTCTCTCTCTCTCTCTCTCTCTCTCTCTCTCTCTCTCTCTCTCTCTCTCTTTCTCTCTTCCTAATGAGGCAGAGGTTTAGCGGTACTTACAATGGTGAAGGAGTCGACGATTGAGAGTCCAGAGGGGTTGAGGACGAGGGGGCGTGGCAGAATGGCGGTGAAGGCAGCCTTTACGCGGCCCCGACCCGCCCGGGACGATCTCTGGCCCTCGCCTGACTCCAGACTCGTCGCGTTTGGCAAGCTGTTGTTTTGACTCAAGTAGTCTGCGGGGACACACGTTATCAGACACCGAGTAAGACGAATGAGGGAACTGGGTATAGCATAATGATCAAGTACGTTTTCTTTTAAGTAAAGTTTTGCGTCTTGTAGATTAAATATAGTGAATATTAAGTAAGTCAGAATGAATTAAATGTCGAGGCTCTCCAAATCGGGGAAAACTTCAAAGCCAAACCAGTCATGGGATCACAAAACACGTGTAATTCTAACCTCTCAGAAAGTCCTTGATGTACTCTTCCATCTCCTGCGTGGTGAAAGTCCCTCCCGGGGCTCCTGGGGGACCTACGGGTCCCCGGCGCCCCGGGGGACCGGGAGGGCCTTCCTTTGGCATGGGGATGCGGTTCTTTCGGTTTCTCATGCGATTCTTCCGTGATTTGACACTCTGTGCCTCAGAGTTGCGAAGGAAAAAATCCCAGGTTTTGCGGGGATCGAGCGCGGGGGGCTGTGGGAAGAAAGAACAATTAATTGGTTACGGTATCAAACTATCCTTGGAATATTCATCGCCAATCAAGTATAACGAGAGAAAATGATTCTAAGAGAGATGACGAGAAATGGAGGTGACGTGTCGGCCTCCGACAGACAAGGCTTAGTAGCTCAGGCGGATGATGGAGATGCAATAGTGAAGCAGATGATTCAAAGCCCAACGAACCCAGTAATGTTCATCGAGACTCGAACTCTCATTACGCCGAGACAAACTCTTAAAAGGAAGCTGTGCCGGATGCGATCCGGGCTGGTGCAGGATGTAAACAAGGCGGCGTAACCTTGAGGGTGTCATGTTGGTGAAACTGAACCAGGAATGTGTTGGGTCGCAGTGTTACGTGAACCAAGCGGGTCAAATTCCTCACGAAATCCCGGCGCGGTAGCCGGGGAGGAAGCGTGGCGGCGGACACCCAGGCTCTGCACCGTCCGCCTCTCCACGCCCAGCCCCGCCCCACCCTCCCCCTTGGGAGACTGCCGTGACCTCATAATTTTGGTGAATTCTGATGATGACCCGACTTTAAAAATGTGTGTGTGTGTGTGTGTGTGTGTGTGTGCACCTTACCTCCTCCTCCTGGCTGTCTTTCTGCCACAAAGTCTGCAGGCTCTGAAGGGTGTTGCTGCCGAGGGAGAGGTCGCGGGCGTGGCTTCCTCTCACCATGCTCCTCACGCCCTCCGTCTCCTGCAGGTTCAGTAGCAGCATCAGCAGCAGCCAGACGCCCATGGCGCCTGCTCGCCAGCACAGTCCTCCCTGCATCCTCTCACTCTCCTCTTACGATGCCGTCTCTGCTGCCTCAGCTGTTGATGCTGATGTGGGTGTCGGTAGTACTGCTGACGGTGCTGATGCTGCTCAGTAATGCGCTACGTCGTTGCTGTGTTCCCCGCCGCTACTACGGAGAGTCATGGGCTGCATGAAAGTGCTGAGGCGCAGATCATCAAGCTGTACTGGTGCTTATGACGTGCTGTGGGGGAGAGACGATCCCGATTAGCAAGAAGACGACCGTGACCATGACCACAGCACCGGCAGCCAAACTCCTGATTTAAAGGTCGGCTCAGAATACCCGCATGCAATCTCATCAAATTTCGCGCCTTTCCCCTCCCTCAGCCAGGCGCCTCAGGCCGGCCACGCGTCCTCCACGCTCCCACGCCGGTCCCAGACGGTGCAACACGCGCCATAGCTTAAAACAACACTTTAGACCTTAAAGCGTTCCATAAGTAGAGTTTGAAAGGCGGTAACGGCAACACAATCTGCTCGAGGTACTTGAGCCGAGGTCGGCTGCTCGGCGAGACGGACGTAAACACGGGCAGACAGACTGACACACACACACACACACACACACACACACACACACACACACACGGAGAGAGTGCCAGGTACGAGTGCCAGACACGGCTGAGTGATTCGTGACGACAACAAGTGTGCGGCGGACGGTCCCAGACATCAGAGGCTCCACGCGCCGTCAAGCCTCACACAAATGATCAACAAAGCGGGGATTCTGAGGTACATGATTACACGGGAGCGCGCCTGCATTCACCTGTGCAGGGGATGAATTCAATACGGGATCACGGAGACAGCTCCCCTGTGCGTCGGGTGAAGGGGGGCAGCGGCACCAAAAAGGCCGATATCAGGTGTGGCTGTGAGGGATGTGGGCCTTGTGCCACCTCACCCATAAGAGTTCTGCGTCACTCTTTTTTTCCCTCTCCCTTTTTCCTCGATAAAGAGCCATTCTGAGAACTCTTGGGATACCTCTGAGAAAACTAATGATGGCCACAACTTTTTCCCCACCGGCAATGAGTACTAATTTTGATCTAATGCGGAAAGGAAACGATTTTTGAGGAAGAAAATAAAGGTGGATAGGAAGGGCGGCCTACATGAAGGAAGGACAGCTCTTCGGGACATCAAACAAGCCCTGGGCAGTGAGGAGCAGCCCTTATATAGAGAAGGATGTTGTTCTGACTTAGTGGCGCGGTGGATCGGCGCCAGGAGTCAAGCGGATACACACACACCCTCACGGCGCCTGTATTTCCATTTGACACATTACCCCACATTTCCACATCGCCGTGACTCACTGATCTACCCATCGCCAAGTCTGCACACGCACCCGATTCACCGCGCATATTCACAGCCACACGCTCTTCCTCCGCTACGCCCGCTGTTGCTCATCCTTCACCTGCAATCGCGCCCTCTCCTCTTCCTGTTTCCCTCGCCGTATCGTCGCTTGCCTCCTCCCACCATGTCGCTGAAGAGGTTGTGTTTTATTGCCAGCGGTAGTGCTGCCACTTTGCTCGCCCTGGTATCAAACTACTGCTACACCACTCGACGCGCTCTGCAGCCTCACCCCAGGCAGGACCACCCCGCCAAACCCGCCAAACCCTTGCACCTCGGCACACACGCATCAATACACACCACGCCATTTCTTTTTTCTCTCTTTTCTTTTTTTATTCCCACCCTTCAGGTATAAATCAGCACGAGAGAGAGAGAAGGAGAGAACATCCAAACCCATATTAGCGTGGCGTGAATAGCGAGCGCTGCCTTGGAATCGAAGCGGAGAGATGAAGGTTTGAGAGCGTATGTAAAAAAGGTTCCTCAACACTCGCTTCATTTCAATTGGTTTCGACACTGGTATACGTAGCAACTGCTGTAATTGTGTGTGTGTGTGTGTGTGTGTGTGTGTGCAAGGCTATTGAGATTATCACACTCAAAGGGAATGACAGAACAAAAAAGCAAGGAACCATATAGTAAAAGGGGAATAGACGTAAACAAGATAATTTAGGTGCGTCGCGCCGTCGGGTGTCAGGAGTGTGACGGACGTGAGTGCATAGGTGAAGAAAAGCATGCTGGGAGTGGTGACGGAGGAGAGGCGGGGAAGGGACGAGTGACAGCATGAATGAAAGGATCGGTAACGCTACATAGGTGAGAGAGAGAGAGAGAGAGAGAGAGAGAGAGAGAGAGAGAGAGAGAGAGAGAGAGAGAGAGAGAGAGAGAGAGAGAGAGAGAGAGAGAGAGAAATAAAAAAAAAGTTGAATGGAGTGAGTAATGGCGTAAGAGGGTGTGTGTAGTACGTTGGGCCGCCGAAGAACAGAAGGGAGGAGGGACAGTGAGGAGGCCGAGATGGGAGGAAGGGAGGGTGGGCCGGGAGGGGCTGCGGGAGGGGAGATCGAGGCGTGGTAATGCGTGGCTCTCCATGTTGGCGCCTCCATAATGAATGACGCATGTCTTGGCAGGGCATCCACGCACGGGTGATGGCGTCTGCCCCTGCAATCCACCTCCCTTCCTTCCTGCTTCTTTTTTTTACCCTCTCTCTCTCTCTCTCTCTCTCTCTCTCTCTCTCTCTCTCTCTGCAAAATATATATTGGAGGTTTTCCTGTCACTTTTCCCTTCCGCCTTTCGCTCCTCCCTCTTCCTCTTTTTCCTCCTCTCTGTCTCCCTCATCATCTCCTCCATCTCACACTTTTTTCACCTCAATAACTTACAACGTTTATCCCTCACATTCGTTCCCCGTGCCGTGTGAGATCCATTTTACGTATATATTTCTTATCCCATCTTCAAGACCCGCCGTCCCTCCAGCACACACTCACTCCTCTGTTCCCTTTTCCTTCCCTCAAACCGCTCACACTTCCCTTCCGTCTCCCTGGGCTGCCCTCCTCCCGCCCCTCAACAATATCAAGGCCGCGGCAGGACCGGGATGAGGGCCGCACTTCGGTACCTTGTGTTTGTTTATTGCTCTGCTGGCCTGCGGAGGGGAGCAAGCGGAATAAGATGCTACAGAGGCGCCACGTAAGCTCATCGCAGGAAATCGTGGTGATGTGTACAACTGCAGGTTATGGAGAGGCGTAAGGTATGGTCAGGTATTATACTTCTGCTGCCATAACGAGAAAAAGTAAAAAAAAAAAGTTTGCTTGTGGTATTTTCAAAGCGTTAGATGAAGGAAAGCGTCAAGTATTGAGGGGAAAAAAAATAAATGTTTTGGAAATGTTGACAAATAAGTTCGTCCATTAACGGTGAATGAATGGGATAAATTTAGCGCGTGGTCGAGGCAAACAATAGCCAGTGAAGAGCGTTAAGAAGAGGTGAGGTGAGACGAATATAGGTCTGCAGGCGGTGATGTAAGCGATTTGCCTTGTATGGGCGCCGCGCTTGCAGCAGTAATTGTTGTTGTTGTGTTCGACGGATCTGTGTGTCCGCCTGACTGGCCTGCTTTCCTGACAGGCGAGAAGCATCCATCAGCGCGACGCACGAGGCAAAGGACGAGGTAATGAAGCGTAACTGTTAACACCAACACGCAGCACAAACCTGTCAGCATCAAATAACCAAACATCAAACACTCAACGACCAACATCCAACACTGAGCACCTCGCCAGCTTCTGCTTCTCAGCCTCAGCTTATACCCCGACTCTCACAGTTCCCCAGTCAGCACCCATCTAGCATCCAGCGAACACTGAGCACTGGCCGGCCTCCACCTCGCGGCACTCAGCACCGCCCAGCAACGAGCAGAACCCGCCGGGAGGCACCCAGGGCGCCTAGCCTAGACACACATCAAGACTTTATTCTAACCCAGATCCGCGCAGCCTCCCATCGACGTCATCAGTCCTCACCCGCGTAATTAAGCGTGTGAGGCGCACTGATCCCTGCCGGGAGACACCGCGACGGAGCGCCCGACGGGGAAGGCTCCCGGGACTCGGCCGTTCCCAGGGGAGGCGCTTAGGGAAGAGAGAGGGACTGTGTACGTGTATACAGACAGAGCAAACAAAGTTGAAGAGCGTTGCCTGAGGGGCTTCCGGCCGCCTCCCAGCCACTCCCATGTAAACAGAGCAACCTGAGAGCGTGACTCAAGATGGTGTGTCATGCGAGAGCCGCCACCGCCGCTCACTTCAATAGACTGTTGGAGTCATAACACTGTTACGCGCGTCACTCAAAAAATGACGCCGCCGCCGCCTCGTTCCTCGCCACACGCGTCCACTTCCAACTTTCCTTGAGTCACGAACCTTCCGCTCAGACGCCAGCACCAACTCACCAATACACCAACACATACACGCACACCATACCCACGCCTACCTCTCGCTAACACTTACATTCCCACAGTTTCTTGCCGCACCAGCCTATGCACACACACACACACACACACACACACACACACACACACACACACACACACCTCGACCACCCATGAGAGCTGAGTGGAAACCTCCGGATGATTATGATTTAGTTACAACCTCTCAAGTTCTCGTTACTTTACCGGGAGGAAGGAGAGTGAGAAAGGAAGAGGAAGGAAGAGGGTCAATGGGAAAGGGAGAGGGAGGAAAAGGATAGGGGCAGTAAGGAGGAAGGAAGAAGAGAAAGCCAAGGGAGACAGAGGTGGAGAAGAGAAAGAAGAGAAGGAAGAGGGTGAGAGTAAGGAGAGAAACAGGAAGAAGATAGATAAAAGGAAAAGGATGAGAGAGAGAGAGAGAGAGAGAGAGAGAGAGAGAGAGAGAGAGAGAGAGAGAGAGAGAGAGAGAGAGAGAGAGAGAGAGAGAGAGAGAGAGATGAGGAAAGAATGGGATACGAAAAAAAAAATACACGAAAGAAGGAGGAAGAGATGGACAAGACGAGGAAGAAAGTGAGAAAGAGAACTGAAGAAAGAGAAAAAGATAGAACAGAGAAGAAAGAAGATAGGAAAGAAAGCAACCAGGAAGATATGCAAGGTAAGAAAGAAGATGAAAGGATAATATGAATCAAGAGGAAGAGAGAGAGGGAGGGGGCGTGGAGAATGATAAGGAGAGGGAGGGAGGGAGGAAGAAGAGACAATGGAGGCAAGGAAAGCTGAGAATCTTGCCTCCGGAGTGAGAAATAAGCAAGACTTCTGAGAAAGGTGAGTGAGGCTTCGTGATTCACCTCCCTGTCTAGAGAGAGAGAGAGAGAGAGAGAGAGAGAGAGAGAGAGAGAGAGAGAGAGAGAGAGAGAGAGAGAGAGATGGTGCAGGTGCAAGAATGAGGTGCGAAGATTGAGTGTCAAAAGGAGATTGGCAGAGAGAGAGAGAGAGAGAGAGAGAGAGAGAGAGAGAGGAGAGAGAGAGAGAGAGAGAGAGAGAGAGAGAGAGAGAGAGAGAGAGAGAGAGAGACAGGCAAACAGACCAAACAGAACGAAAGAAACATATTCATTTCTTATTTGTATGATTATCATCGTTACATCATTTTCATTCCTAAGTAGTAGTAGTAGTAGTAGGAACGCACAGTAACATTATACCACCATGCTCTCCTTTCTACCAATGTTTTTGTTCTGATGGCCGTCATTATCATCCTTACGAGAAACCAAGTGACGGATTCAAGCACCGGCACCCACCCAACACCCACCCATCATCCACTCATCATCCTTTCAAGCCGCGTCTGTCCGCCTCTCCCTTCCTCTCCCAGCCCCCTCTCCCTGTCCGCTCTCATCACTTCATCCACCTCCTTATCTCTCCACTAATTTTCCTCCCACGTTTCTCTCTCTCCACTGCCTCCCTTCCACTTCATCCTTTCCCATCTCTCTCTCTCTCTCTCTCTCTCTCTCTCTCTCTCTCTCTCTCTCTCTCTCTCTCTCTCTCTCTCTCTCTTTCTTTATGCCCTTTCTTCCCTCCTTCCCTCCTTCTTTCTCGTATTTTCTCCCTGTTTATCTTTCTGGCCCATCTCTCTCTCTCTCTCTCTCTCTCTCTCTCTCTCTCTCTCTCTCTCTCTCTCTCTCTCTCTCTCTCTCTCTCTCTCTGTACCATCATATCTCACTCTTACCTCTCTTTTACACCCTTTTTCCCTTCACTCTTCTTTGCTCTCTTTCCCTCCTCCCTCTTCCTTTCCCCTCTCTCTCTCTCTCTCTCTCTCTCTCTCTCTCTCTCTCTCTCTCTCACTCCTCTCTCTCTCTCTCTCTCTCTCTCTCTCTCTCTCCACTCCTTCACTGACTGATCTGACCTTGTAAGGAATCAATTCTCCATTAAATCCAAATACATTCATTGTAAGTCGCGGCCAATAACCAGAGGAGAGGTGACGAGAAGATCTCTCTCTCTCTCTCTCTCTCTCTCTCTCTCTCTCTCTCTCTCTCTCTCTCTCTCTCTCTCTCTCTCTAGGGTGCACGTAGTCTTCGGTAACTTGTTTCTAATTAACCTGAGGCAATTTGCAAGTCTTCATCTCAAGGAGCAACACTCGATACAGGAGGAGGAAAAGGAGGAGGACGAGGAGGAGGAGGAGAAGAAGGCGGGAGGAGGAGGAGGAGGAAGAGGGAGGAGGAGGAGGAGGAGGAGGAGAAAAACTTTGGACCTGAATGGGAGAAGGCTGAGTGAGAGTTTTCAATTAAAGTTAAGAAGTACTCTCTCTCTCTCTCTCTCTCTCTCTCTCTCTCTCTCTCTCTCTCTCTCTCTCTCTCTCTCTCTCTCTCTCTCCGTGTCTTTTTTTCACATTCCCCTACTTTTTATACGGAGAATTGCGGTTGATTTTATATGTATTCGTATATGTGTATCATGGGTATTTGTATGTATGAAGGGGTGCATGATGTCTGTCTGTCTGCCTGCCTGTCTGTTCGTTCTTCTTCTAATCTGTCTGTTTGACTGTCTGTTTGTCTGGGTGTTTGTCTATCCTACTGCTAATCTGTCTGTCCGTTTGTTTCTCTGCTAATCTGCCTGTCTGTCCCTATACTAATCTCTCTCTCTCTCTCTCTCTCTCTCTCTGGCGGGTCCTCCTCGTCCCCACCACAGCCTGGGCGCCGCCCGCCTTTTGTACCCGCTGCTCTAAGGCGACACCTGTTTGTTTTCCTTCGAGTCTGCCTCCAGTTTCTTCCTCCTCCTCCTCCTCCTCCTCTCTCTCTATCATCTCTCTCTCTCTCTCTCTCTCTCCTCTCTCATCTCTCTCTCTCTCTCTCTCTCTCTCTCTCTGTCATTTCTCTGTTCGTTCTACAACTTCTTATCATTTCTTTTGTTGTTGTTTTAATTTAGTTTCGATTTTCATTTGTTATTAATTTTTTTTTTTACGTCCATGATTCTCCTTCTTCTACTTGTGCTATGAAAATTTTTTATATAATGTATGTTGCATTTTCCTTCCTTTATGTTTTTTTTTTTTTTTCAGTAAATTCTACGTTATTACAAAATAGTTCTTAATTCTTGCCCTTTCTTCTTTTCAATATCTGCATCTTTTACACGCTTCCACCTCACCGTTCCCTCATAAACAACAGCATCCCAGCATTAACATTCCTCTCATTCTCTCATCGCGAGTACCCATGCTGCTCACGGTTTTTTTTCTCTCGTCCTCCTCTCATCTACACACGCGGAACATACTATCCGGCCCGGCGCAGTACGGAAGACCCACCAGGGGACCGAGAGAAAGGAACACCAAGAAAATACTCGAGCTTGCTAACTAGCCAATATGACCCTGACATGCTGCTTACATTGCTAACTCATGGCGCCTCGGGTTGTCGTGAAAACAAAGCGATAAAAGGAAGGGTAAATCTAATGTTGCAAACCCGAGGGGAGAGACAGTGTGGACAGCAAACGTCTTGACCGCGGAGAAAAAGCAAACTGTGTGGCGGCGGCTCGAGTCATTGTTTGGGCTGGTCCTCGTTGTGCCCGGGCGTGTGGGCTTCCCAGGGGCCTCTTTTACCCCTCCTCCCCTTCCCGTAACACTGAAAATATCTCTCAGGACAGTAAACAAGTGTGGTAGCGTAATATTCTCGTGTTCAAGGTTACGTAATAAAAAAAATTCGAAGTTGATTGTTGGCAGTGAAAAGGTCCAAAGCCTCCCTCGTGTTCCCGGCATCCACCTCCTCCGTCCCTTCCTTCGCGGCCGTCACTCACGCACCACAGGCCGTCACAGGAGCACACTCTCTCCATCCCCCCAGACGAGTGTGATACAATTTATAAAAAGGTTTTCCCTTTCACAGTTCCTTATAAAGAGTGAAGAACCTCAAAAGCCTGTCTGTCACTCCCTCAATGACACACACGCCATACAGAGCGCCTCCCGCCCCTCCCTCCACCACCACCACCACAGCGCTGGGCATTAATAGACGCTGACGGGGCGGGGCAGAGGGAGTCCTGTGCTCGCACCCTCCATGGGATGAATCAAATAAAAGCCTCCAACAAAGGCCTTCGTCAGGAGAGGGTCCATAAAAATACTAAAAAAGCTGCGGAAAAGTTTTGATTACTACGAACTTCAAGGAATATAACGATGCTGGAGATACAGAAATCATCCAGGCTTTTTTTATTCTTATTTCTTATTTATATATTTTTCACTTGGCCTTTTTTACTTCCCATTTTTTCTTTTTAAACATGAGTTAGAATGGTGGCGCAGTGACCAGACTTAGAGCACTATTCCTGAACATTTCGTCTCATCTTTCCTTTGTATTTAGGCGCTTACTAGAAGACATTCAGGGCTTGCAAGGGTGTCTGCATGATTCTAGTAACAGTGCAAAGCGAATTCAGCATGATCAGTAAGAAAAACACGAATGAAAACCAGACAAATAATCTTTGAGGCCCTGAGAGAGAGAGAGAGAGAGGAAGAGAGGAAGAGAGAGGAGAGAGAGAGAGAGAGAAGAGAGAGAGAGAGAGAGCGAACAAAGCACATCGGAATCCCGGGCCTTACTGCTGCCGAAGCTCGGGGTTAAGGCTTACTGACGCCAAGTAGTGATGACCGCGGACAGGAGAGGACCCTCAACGCCTCACGTCCTTCCTTAACCGGTCCTCTCCAACTTTGTAACCTAATGAACACAAATGGACCGAATAAGGAGTAATGAATTTTGTTGTATGTGCTCCCCGCCCCCACGGGAGGTAAATGTCTCATCGCCAGCGCCCAAATTTGTGTTCGATCGAGATGAAGGGACAAGATGCTTAGGGAAGGTTACGAAGGGAGAGGAAATGGGACAGGTAGAGAGAGGAAGAGCTAGGGAGAGGGGGAGAGATGGAGTGGGCAATGATGGAGGTAACGTGTGAGAGTTAGCAGAGGTGAGTGATGAGTGAGAGAAAAGTATAGAGAAGTATAGATTATGAACAAAGTATAATTGCACATACATACTAATACCCATGAAGAGAGAAACATAATATATATATATATACTATATATATATATATATATATATATATATATATATATATATATATATATATATATATATATATATATATATATATATATATATATATATATATTAATATATATATATATATATATAATATATATATTAATATATTAATACATATATATATATAATACTTAACATAAATAAATGTACAACAACAACAACAACAACAACAACAACAACAACAACAACAACAACAAATCGAATGCGCAGTACAGAGAGAGAGAGAGAGAGAGAGAGAGAGAGAGAGAGAGAGAGAGAGAGAGAGAGAGAGAGAGAGAGAGAGAGAGACTTGAGTGAGGAAGAAAACGAATGGCGTAGAAAAAGAGGGAAGGAGTAAGGGAGGGAGGATGGGAGACAAGGAGAGAAAGAGGGGATCCTGTCGGTCCTTGTGAGGAGAGAGAGAGGGAGGGAAGGAGAGGGTGAGGGAGGTAAAGTGTTTGTATGGGGACGGAGGGAGAAAGAGGGAGAGAGAAGAGAAAGAGAGGGAGAGAAGAGAGAGAGGGAGAGGTGAGAGTAACAACGAACTCTTCCCCATCATTACTCACACCACTATTAACTCCTCCACCACCAGTCACCACCATTATCATCACCATCACCGCTAGCGTCATTATCACCACCAACACCACAAGCGTCATTTGAGTCATTAACCATTATCGTCACTATCACCACCACCTCCTTGCTCACCACTGACACTTACCCCAGAACTGCATTCTCAAACCTTTCACCGTCTTATCACCGCTTTTAACAGGCTGTTGTGGAAGGTGCTGAGGTTTTCAAGAGTGTTTTCGTGACTCCGGTGATAGTTTAGCAAGAATCCTGTAACATTTGTGAGAAAAAACGGTGAAAATTATCTATTTGTCCTTTGAAAATAGTCATTATGAGTTAAAAGTGTTTCGAATTACATAAAAGTCCAGGGCAGATCTAAAACAGCCGCTAGACTCACCTTGGCGCCGCAATGTAGGGAGGAGGCGGTGTTGAATATCATGGGCATTAGTTGCAAGAGGATGGACTATGAATGATGATGTCTGTGTTAAGTTTTAGGTACCCAGGCGCTGCTTTCTGTAGGACTGCAGGTCAATTGGTATTTAGCAGTTTCCTTGTTATTTTTGTATTTATTTATTATTATTATTATTTTTTTTAGAGTTTATTTTCTCCTGTCTTCTTCATCTAACTGTACGAGTCCTAACCTTTCTCAGTTAGTAGTTCACGGGAGGAATGCGAATATTTTTTTTTTAGGCATAGTTATATAATTTTTCCACGTGTTCCTGAGTATTTATGTATTTGCGTGAGTATTACTATTATTATTACTATTACACGTGTTTATAATTATGTTTTCCTTTGTACTAGTATGATTTTATGTATCTGTTTAATTTATGGTTGTATTACGAACTATATTCAGCAAAATAAACTTCATGCAGAACTCTGTAGCTACATATTTTGATACCAATTTCAATGCTTATATATACTCATCCTTACAGCTGCAGTATATAGCTCAAGATAGTTGTAAATCTTTATGTATCCATGTACATGTACTCGTATATCTAATCAGGATTCATTTCCAGTTATATTCGGTTAGTAAACTTGAGCCAGGGTAGTTCCGGTGCCTTGCGTAACGCTTCAAGCAACTCGTGGTGATGCGGGAGGGTTGGCATGCCTGGTCGGGGTTGTTTCGTCAGGTTCGAAGCGCCCAGTGAACGTTGCGAAACCCATGCTGTGGTGCTGTTGGTAAGGGAGGGCTCAGGAGGGCGCACGACGCAGGGCTGCAGCTAAAATGCGCGGCTAACACGCTGTCTTCGTTTGTGATGCTATTCCATATTCTTGTACAGGGCAGCATCGTATCTCGACGGGCTTTAACAGGGTGTGGTGGGAGGCATCGGGGATCTCAAGCGTGTTTTTCTGTTTAGTATTATTATTCTTTTTTACACAAGGATTCTACACCGTGAATGGGAAAAAAAAAGAAATAGAATAAATAAAACAAGAAATATGATAATCCGATTAATTATGTCTGGTCTTAGATAGTCCTCGTGAGAATCCATTGAGTTAATACGGGTCTGTACAGTATAGTTTCGTAAATGATTCGCGTAATTCTTATAGTTAAACTGTTATAGTGTGTAAGCGTGCAGTTAGTAGCTGATGTTATACTTTCATTGAGGTGTACTTGTGCATTAGTCTATCTCTATATCAGTTTAGATATTCGTAATCACTGGCTTACATGATTCTTCTGCAGGAAAATAAAGTATCTGTACACCAGTGAATCTCTATTTGTCATTTCAGCTATTAGTGGTTAGCGCGCCTTCTTCCGATACTGTCTGTAGCATCTCTATATCAGTGTAAGTATTCATAATCATCATTAGCCAGAGGCTGTGCTGCAGGACAGAGGTATCTGTGTACTACATGTGAATCTTTTCTCCTCATTTAGCGGTTAGAGGTTAGTGTGTCTCCTTCCGCAGCCAGACAGGACGGTACTTCAAGTCTCTAATGTCGCTCACGGTTCCCACGAGACACGGCAGCGTATGGGACTTTCTGTGGTCTTACAGTAATGAGTTGAGGGCTCTTAATGACCCCGACACTCCATCAAACACAAGCTAACAGAGTGAGCAGCGTGGTGTTGCGTCAAACACTCGATGTAAAGGGAGTGTTACGGTGAAGTCGAACTTGAGACTGTCACTTTCGTCACTATCTCCACTACTTTTAATAGGATCTTGTGAAAGTTCTAGGGATTTCCAGAGGTGTTTTCAGGATTCTCGTGGTAATTTAATAAGGATTCCGCATCACCAATGGGAAAAACACCCACAAGAACCTTTGTCATTCCACAAGGCCTAGTGGAAGATATGGAGATTTCAGAGAGTGCTTTCAAGATTTTAGTAATAGCAATAGCAAGGTTTTAGTAACAAACATTCCAAAACACCCACTACAACGTGACTAATCATCGCTATACCCTTAGCAAATGAAAGTTATTAAGTTCAACAAGCTTTCTTAGTCAATGAAAAAAAAGGAAAACGCTAGAATCTGAGTAATTACTGCTGTACTCTTTATAAAATCCTCTACAGCATTCCTTTCCCCCGCAAAAAAAAAAAAAAAAAACAAACTGATGGCATGATATTATGAATTAAAATAAGTTTCTGTTGATTCATTTTACTGACTTCATTAATGTTTGTTCACGGGGAGGCTCACGTGAAGACTTGTAAGGAAAGTTTTGCATCACCGTGGAATTTGTCTGTTTACTCGTGACGGTCCCAGGAAATAAGAGGGTGTTACGGAGATGCTTTCGGAAACATGACTTGGTGTGGAATTTTCAGGTGAAGGGATGGTCGTGTGTGTGTGCGTGCGTGTGTGTATGTGTGTGTGTGTGTGTGTGTTTGTGCGTGTGTGTGTGTTTGAGTGAGTGTTTGAGTGTGTGTTTTTCCTGCTTTTAGTGCTTATCAGTATTGAATGGTTCAGTAAGTGGGGGTGATAGTGGTGATAAGTGTGGCGGTATTGATGGCACTGTTGCTTATGTTACATACTGGTACTTCTGTTACTGTTGCTACTCCTTTTCTTCCTCCTCCTCTTCCTCTTACTACTGCTACTACTACTACTACTACTACTACTACTACTACTACTACTACTACTACTACTACTACTACTACTACTACTAAAAAATGTATAACCTGACCAGAAATAAGGTTCACAATACTTAATAAAGCCTTAAAACACACACACACACACACACACACACACACACACACACACACACACACACACACACGTCTTAAGATTGTGTTCGAATGTGTGTGTGTGTGTGTGTGTGTGTGCGTGTGTGTTCACCCACCGCATGCTGCCCGAAGGAAGGATCTAGACTCTCACACCGACAAAAAAGAAAGAAAAAAAAAATGAAAAAGAAGAAGAGAAATCTAATCATCTTCTGAAATCGATGTCAGTCACTGGAAGACAAATAAAAGGACGCATCATCAAAACAATGGAGAGAAAGACAAACACTTGATTACAATACAAGACGAAGCAACGAGAAGGACGAAGAGGACGAGACGGAGGAGCAGGAAGAGCAGGAAGAGGAGGACGGGGCGCAAGAGGACGAGAGGAGTGAATAGAAGAGAAAGACAATGATGGTAATGATAATAGTAGTAGTAATAATAATAATGATAATAATAATAATGATAATAATAATAATAATAATAATAATAATAATAACAACAACAACAACAACAACAATAATAATAATAATAATAATAATGATAGTAAGAAGAAGAAGAAAGAAAGAAAAATGAAAGAAAAAGAAGAAGAAGGAGAATAATAACAATAATAAGAAAATGATGATGATGATGATGATGATGATGGTGATAATGGTGAGTAGTAGTAGTAGTAGTAGTAGTAGTAGTAGTAGTAGTAGTAGCTAGTAGTAGTAGTAGTAGTAGTAGTAGTAGTAGTAGTAGTAGTAAAAGGAGGAGGAAGAGGAGGAGGAGGAGGAGGAGGAGGAGGAGGAGGAGGAGGAGGAGGAGGGAGGAGGAGGAGGAGGAGGAGAGGAGAGGAGAGGATGAAAATAGAAAAGAAGAAGGAGAAGGAGAACAACAACAACAACAACAACAAATATATTATGACGATGGAAAATAAAAAAAAAAGTAAGTAAATAAAGAAGTTAATATCGTGAGGAAAAAGAAATTTCATCTTAATCAGAAACCAAAGGCAGACAGAGGAAGGAAGGAAAGAAGGAAAGAAGAAAGGAAGGAAAGAAGAAAGGAATGAAGGAAGAAAAGAATGAAAAAAGGAAGATGAAAAGGTGGCAAGTGAAGTAAGAGCGAAAGATTTATTAAAGAAGCAACGAAAAATGAAGAAAGGGCGAGCCAAAGACGAGAGAGAGAGAGAGAGAGAGAGAGAGAGAGAGAGAGAGAGAGAGAGAGAGAGAGAGAGAGAGAGAGAGAGAGAGAGAGAGAGAGAGAGAGAGACGAGAGTGAAATTTAAGCTACGTTCGGATTAGATACAAAAAAAAAAAGAAGCTATTTTTTTTCCTTCTCCCCTTTTCGCATCATATAATTTATGCCCAAATGAGTCTGGGTTCTGGAGCGCTCCGATACCTCGAACTCACAAACAAAACAACAACAACAACAAAAAAAAAAGTAAAAGCAAATAAAAAAGTACACAGAAGTAATTATGTCTTTTCTTCTTACGCTTATTTTTTTTTCTCATCTTTTGTGTTTTACTGTAATCAAAAGTACATTACGAGGGAAGGGAAAGAAGGAAGGAAGGAAGGAAGGAATGATGGAAAAGGACGGGAAAGGAAGGAAGGAAAGAGAAACTAGAAAGGAAGGAAGGAAGGAAGGAAGGAAGGAAGGAAGGATGGATGGATGGATGGATGGATGGATGGATGGATGGATGGACGGAAGGAAGGAAGGAAGGAGAAACTAGAAAGGAAGAGAGGAAAGAAAGAAAGAAGAAAGGGAGGAGGGAAGGAAGGAAGGAAGGAAGGAAGGAAAAAAGTGAAGGACGGGAGGAAGGAAAAACTAGAGGAAAAGAACAGGAAAGGAAAGGACGAAAAGGAAGGGTAAGGAGAAAAACAAGAAAAGTAGGAAGGTGAAGGAAGGAACAAGATAAAAAAAAAATAGAGAGGTTAGGAAAGGAAGGAGAGAAAATAGAAAGGTAAGAAAGAAGGAAGGAAAGAGAAGGAAAAACAAACAAACTAAACAAAACAAAACAATATTAAAACTATGAAGAGGTTTTAGTTCACCAGTATTATCCCCTCTCTCACTCTCTCTCTCTCTCTCTCTCTCTCTCTCTTCTCCTCTCTCTCTCTCTCCTCTCTCTCTCTCTCTCTGTCCGCCCCCACCACCCTCCCACGGGCGGCCTGTCAGCACCCTACCCCTGCAGTCTTTCCGGATATTGGCTGCCTCCACCCCTCCTCGCTTGCCCCGCTCGCTCTGATTCGTCGCAACGTTTACGAAAAAAATATTACTTGAAAGCCCCCCTTGACTCCCGCCGACACACGCACCTTCTCCTCCGCTACGCCCGCCACCCACCACACACCGTCATTTGTACTAAAAAAGAAAGGGGTGGGATTAGTGTAGCAAGAAAGAATAGCTGAGTAAAGGTAGCAGATATGTGTAATGGAGATCTTTCGTGAGGCGTTCTTCGGGAAAAAGATATATTTTTTGAGGAGGAGGGAGGAAGGAGGAAGGAGAGGGAGGGGGAGAAGGAAGGAAAGAGAGGGAGGAAGAGAGAGAGAGAGAGAGAGAGAGAGAGAGAGAGAGAGAGAGAGAGAGAGAGAAGAGAGAGAGAGAGAGAGAGAGAGAGAGAGAGAGAGAGAGAGAGATACAAATAGACAGACACAAACAGACAGTAAAAGACAGAGACATATTAGCATACAAAAGACAGAAAAAAAAGACAGACAGACATACACACAGACAAAACAAACATAATACAATGCAAAAAAAAAAATCTAACAAAAAAAGCAAAAAAAGGAGAAAAAAAAGAGAAAGGAAAAGAATTAACCCCTGTCACTTCAGAGAGAGGGAGAGAGAGAGAGAGAGAGAGAGAGAGAGAGAGAGAGAGAGAGAGAAGAGAGGAGAGAGAGAGAGAGAGAGAGAGAGAGCCATACCCTCCTGTCCCTGCCGCTCGTCCATTTTTACGTATATTTGAAAACGCTGCGAGTGTGACTTTTATGCATCGAGGCTGTCGGGGTCGAGCGGCGCCTGTTTGCGTAGCGCGGTGTGGCATCAGGAGGGGCGGCGGGCGGGAGAGAGAGGGAGAGAGGGGAGTGAGGGAGTGAAGGCACCAGTGGAAGGAGGGAGGGAGGGATGGAGGAGGTGGAGGAAGGATGGTCGGGAGGTGGTAGTGGTGGTGATGGATGGTCGGAAAGTTTGTGAAGGCTGAGGAGAACGAGGGAGGGGAAATTCGATAAGTCTACATTTAAGATTGAAGGAAAGTGTTATGAGACAGATTAGATTACTGGAGGAGAGAAATAGAGAGAGAGAGAGAGAGGAGAGAGGAGAGAGAGAGAGAAGAGAGAGAGAGAGGAGAGAGAGAGAGAGAGAGAGAGAGAGAGAGGGAGAGGGCGAGGGTCGGTCAGAGGAGAGGGAGGATGGGAAAGGAAGAAGAGTAAGAGGAGTAAGGGTCTGTAGTGGGGCGGAGGGACGAGGAGTAAGAAGAGACGTGTGGAAATGGGCGATTAAAAGAGAAGGGTAGAGGGTGAGGACGCGAGGTAAGGGGACGGAGAGACGGTGAAGAGCCCTGCAAATATGTATTCTTCTCTCGTTACTTCGCATCTACGTAACCACTAAGACCATCTCCTCTCACCTGGGACTTCTTAGCTACCTGTTACCTGCAGGGTGCGAGAGGCGTGACAAGGCGCGGCACTCAAAGGGCGTGGGGAGGACGCGCAGGACGAACACGCATCACTGGCACGAGGGACAGACTGATGACACAGAATTACGAGACAGATACGTGTGGAATTTTCGTCTCGTGGGAAAAATCAATACATCAGTTACCTTGAGCGGTCAAAAGGAAAGGGGGAGGGAGGGAGGCACGGCGGGAAAGGGAAGACGTCGGGGGGAGGAGGGAGGAGCAGCTCTCCCAAGTACAGTGTTTGCCGGGCGTAAGCTGACAAGTGACCTCAGGGACACTGGACACTGCCGATCGGTCTGGCGCCTCTAAGTGGGCACCTTCTGTCGCACTCGCGGGTCATCACGTGCCTGGAAGACTGTCCCGCCAAACTAATGTGATTGAAAACAAAGCTTCCATTGTTGGAGACGAGACTGACAGAGAGCGCAGTTATACCAAGCCCTGCAAATGACGTAACGGCAAAGAACTCCTCCAGCAGCCCGGCTGAAAATCGTGACATCAGGACCTGTTTTCCTGGCGAGAGGCGCCTGGCAGGTCAGCGTCTGAGGGCGAGGCGGTGCAACGCGACCAACTTGTGCTGCGACACTGCTGAGTATCAGTGCTGACACTTGTTGGCCTGACCTTAGGGGTAAAAAATTATCTCCTAAAATATTACGTGATATAATGTGTTAATTCCTGAATGACATACTTCGTGAAAAATTACGTTTTTAACAAGTGCCAGTTTTTCTTAACCTCGAGGCCGAGACAACATAAATGCTTCTGAAAGTTTTTGACGCTTTACTCTCATAATACCTCCAGTCCCACCTGTGCGGCGGGCGATGCCCAACGTGCAGGCCGTCGCCAGAGTGGAGCGCGGCGGGTGTTGCTGGCGAGGCACCACGAGACTCACCTTGCTTTCCGACACTTTTCCATCAGATTTCACAAAGATTTGTAGCGGCACGTGTGTGACTGGCGGCATGAAAACTTTGGCCACGCGAGGAGACGCCTGACGCAGGCCTGACTCAGACTGAAGAAGGGGATGCGAGGCGGTCGCAGGACAGGGAACAAGACTTACCTCACTGTTGAGGAGGTGCGCCGCGCGTGCGTGTGTGCGGGCGGAGATGCTGCCCACTACTGGCTCGGCTCCTGGGTTCACCACTCACACCGCTGGCAAGGTCAGGTGGCCGCCGCGTCCTCGTCGACCACTGGCGCCGCGGCCCCCCCGGGTGGCGCCGGAACTCCCCCGCCACCTGACCCACCCCAGGGACGCCCACCCATGATGTCATATCCGCCTCAACCAATGGCCCGCCTCCTCAGAGCCACGTCACAGCCTCCCGCGCCAATCACCAGGCGGAGAGAGCCGCCCGCCAGCCGCCCCCCGCCACCCCTCGTTCACCTGGAAGGCGTTGGTCATGCTCTGGATCGGAACGTCACTATTGGAGAACCAATTACAAGTCGTTCCACCTTGGTAATAAAACACTTTCCGCCAATCCCGGCGGCGTGCGGGCGTGACGTCACGGCCAGGTGACCAATACTGACACAAGACCCATGTGCGCGGTAACCTGAGCGGCACTTGAGTCTTGGCGGGGCTGGATCGGATTATTATTTGTTTGTGTAGACGCGGGGCTGAGAGGGACGAAAGACCTGGCGGCAGATGATGAAAAGCCTCGACAAAAAGGAATAACGGGAGGGAGGGTGAATGGGTACGGCGGGAGGCTGGGGAGAGGGGCCACCACCCGTCAGCCGCCACCTTCACCTACGAATCCCACAATCTGAGCATCCAATCCAATCCAATCCAGGAGCATGACGGGGGGCGGGGGGAGGGGAGGGCCACCGGCTACCCTTTTTCTCTCTTTATCAGGAAGGCTGGAGAGGAAGGGAGAGAGAGGCGAGGGAAGGAAGGAGGGAGGGAGGAAGAGGACAGGAACCAGGGAGAGGAGGGAGAGAGGGAGTGGGAAGGGCGTCTGTTTCAGAGGGCAGAAGCTTACGGGAAATGAACATGTAAATTTACGTGCTCCCTCTCTCTCTCTCTCTCTCTCTCTCTCTCTCTCTCTCTCTCTCTCTCTCTCTCTCTCTGTGTGTGTGTGTGTGTGTGTGTGTGTGTGTGTGTGTGTGTGTGTGTGCCCTCCAACACGCCGCAGTCTCCCCAGTTGGTGATAAAATCCATCAATTTACATTTCAGATAAAGCGCTCAACTATATTCACGTTTTTTTCCTTCCTCTCTCTCTCTCTCTCTCTCTCTCTCTCTCTCTCTCTCTCTCTCTCTCTCTACCCACGAGTCGACGGAAATCCGGAAAAAACGATCACAAATTGGAGGGAGACGGTACCTCAATCGCTACATTTCACATTAAGGAACACTGCACCAGGATCTGCGGGATTTGTGGCACTGCGAGTCTGACTTATGGATTTTTCTTATCTTTTCTTACTTTCACTCATCATTTTTTTCCTCGGTCCCTAACTCCCCTCGTTACTTTTTCCTTTCGTATTCCCATTATTGATGTTTTCCGCGCTGGAGTTTGAAGTTAAAACGCTCCTACACTTCCTCTAACTTGCATTTTCTTTCGCCGTTTTCTGTTTTTCTTGTCTGTCTTATCCTTGTTCTTTGAGACGAACTCTAGTGTATTTACTTACATTTGCGGGACGTGAAGAAGCAGGTATGAGTCTTGCGGCCTCGAGGATCTCCCAAAGCCACGTTCGCGGCACAAATGAGGGCGACAAGAGTGCCCCTGATGGTCATTGGAAGGTCTTAGAGGTGGAGTACTGGGAAAGAAAGTAAGGACTGAGATGTTACTAATACGAGAATAATGATACTGTGTATGCCTCTACTACCTCTCCTGGTGGTGGTGGTGGTGGTGGTGGTGGTACTACTACTACTACTACTACTACTACTACTACCTACTACTTATAATAATAATAGTAATAATAATAATAATATTGATAATAATGATAACGTAAAATTTTGGAAAACAAGTGAAAACAAAA
This sequence comes from Scylla paramamosain, assembly GCF_035594125.1. Lineage (NCBI taxonomy): Eukaryota > Metazoa > Arthropoda > Malacostraca > Decapoda > Portunidae > Scylla > Scylla paramamosain. The sequence goes on from NC_087174.1 coordinate 4,746,321, forward strand.
GCAAAACACACACACACACACACACACACACACACACACACACACACACACACACACACACACACACACACACACACACACACATACACACAGACTCAGACATATGAAAAATACTAAAAAATAAATGCAACTCAAGCTTGGAAAATGGTTTGCTGCAAGATGAGAGCACAATTTTGAAGAGACGCCACTGATATCCAAAAGAGTAATTGAGGAATTTAAAACTTTTAGTGCTTTTTATTAATTTCATCCACTTAGATTCCCCAAGGTTACTCGAATGAAGACGACGAAGAGGAGGAGGAGGAGAAGGAGGAGGAGGAGGAGGAGGAGGAAAAGGAGGAGGAGGAGAGGAGGAAAAGGAAAAGAGGAAGAAGAAGAAGAAGAAGAAGAAGAAGAAGAAGAAGAAGAAGAAGAAGAAGAAGAAGAAGAAGAAGAAGAAAAAGAAGAAGGACAACAACAACAACAACAACAACTGCAACAACAACAACAACAACAACAACAACAACAAACAAACAAACAAACAAACAAACAAAAACAAACAAAACAAACAACAACAAAGGAATCACACTCATTAACCCACCAAAAAGTAGACACACCGGAGCGCTCAAATCAGGGAGGCAGTGACTTAGTGACCAGCACTCTTACGTGATGATTGTGGTCGCCTGAGTTTGAGTCCCGGAAGCTAGCCATGTTTGGAACGTATCGCTGAGTGGTCGAAGAATACCCACGTGCTTCCTGATTATCTTCGAGGGTGACTGACAAGAAATAACAGGTTCAAGCTTGATAAGGTCAGATTTTAAGAGATAGGAAGGAACTGGTTCTTAAATAGAGTGGTAGATGAATGGAAAGGACTCAGTAATCAGGTTATTAGTGTTGAGTCATTACGGAGCTTCAAAAGATTAGACAAGTTTATTGATGAGGATGATAAGTGGAAATAGCCAGCTATGTTTTGTAAAGAGACTTTCTCACGTGTACGAGTAAATCTGACAGTCTCTTGTAGCTTCCCTTATTTTCTTATGTTCTTATATTATTACATGGAGTTTTTTTTTTTGGGGGGGAGGGAGGGCAGCATGAGTCTTTGCAAAGGCGTCACTCCAAAAACGTTCCTGCGCCACCACAGACAAAGAGGGAGAGGGGAGATGGACAACCAACAAATTATCGACAAATGTAAGTGGCAAACCATCTAATCCTCCGAAGGAAACAGAAGACTAACAGCAAAATTCCCAACCATAACTTACGAAAAAAAATAATAAAATAAATATTATGCGAAAAGAACAAAAAAACACTACAAATACACACACACACACACACACACACACACACACATACACATGCTATTCCTATCCTAGCATATTCTCCTAAACCATCGCACTGCATCCACGGGTTCTGAGGTGGCTGGAGGCGAAGGGACTAAGGGCGACTGAGGGTGGTTGAGAGACTACAGCCATGCATCAGGTAAATCAACTCAGTCATCAGGTTAAAGGACTAGAAGCAGTAAAGGAGGCATTCAGGGCGATCGCAAAAGCCATCCACGTGACGGAGAGGACAGGGGCAATGCACAGCTGAGGATATGGTATGAAAGAAGCGGCCAGATGAAAGGACGGGGAAAAATGGGAAATGTGAAGGAGGAACAAACACGAGACACGCAAATCCATCGGGAGGAAATAAGCGAAGTGACACGGTAAAAGAGTGTATTTTTTAAGGGGGGGAACATGGCTCTTGACTCCCTCTCTCTCTCCCTCTCTCTCCCTCTCTCTCTCTCTTTCTCTCTCTCTCTCTCTGTCTACCCTGTCTACCTATCTGCCTCCCTATATTTCCTTTTATTCAAAACAATTAATTCTTACACGTTTTTTCCCTAATAATTTGTAACTTTTTAGACACTTGAATTCTGTACTGGTCTCGTAAGTGCTGTAAGCAACACTAAATTTTCACATCCCTTTTCATCACTTTATCTAATCACTCGTTTCCCTCGTTGCCTTCACTTAGCCTAGAAAGGATTAAAAGATTAACTTCCTAGTCTTTTTTTTTGTGTCATTTTTTTCTTTCTTTTTTTTTTAGTGCTCTGAGGATTAACAAACAACAACTGCAGGCGTGAGAAGGTCAATTACTAACAGCTATTAAGAGATTCGCTCCAGCACGGACTCGGAAGCCTCTATGTAGCACTGTGATTACCTCTCCACCTTGTCCTGGCTCCAGCAATGGCGTATATGACATATGCTCCTTTGTGATTTCACGCAATTTTTCTTACCCGGAGCTCGCTTAGTCTGGCTTGTCGTGTCAACCTGAGGTCAAAATAATCACGTCAAGTCTCAGGAGGGTCACTGTCACACGGGAAGCTTTATCTGTATATTAGGTGATGACTTTTTACGCCTTTCACATCATGATCTATCGTCTGTTTCATCAAGTTCAAGTTCGTATTTTTCAACGCTTCGAAGTCTTATCGCTCCTACTTTCAAAAGCCTGTGGTGGAGGTTGTTGGGTCTTTAAGGGTGTTTTCATGGTTCCAGTGATAGTTAAACAAGGATTCTGCATCATAAGCAAGAGAAACACCTATAAGAATCTGAGTGATAATTTCTGTACCCTTTAAAAATGATCGTTATGAGAGAATGGTGCGTTTCAAAATACGGGCTCAGTCAGGTAAGGTTTTCAAGGATATTTTCATGATTCCAGTGATAGTTAGAAAAGGATTCTGCATCATCAGCGATAGAAACACCTATAAGAATCTGATTGATAATTTCTGTAGCCTTTAAAACTAATCCTTATGAGACAACAGGACGTTTCAGAGTCAGATAAGATTTCCAAGGTTGCTTTCGTGATTACACATTAATGAGATAAACACCCATGAGAGCCTTACCTGTAATATCTGTGCCCTTAGAAAATAATCCTTAAGAGAGAACAGCGCATTTCAGAATACAGGCCCAGAGTTAGATAAAGATGAGTTAGCACAGGTGAATGTTACGGCAGACTGTCTTGTGTGTGTTTGGTGTGTGGAGGTGTACGCCGTCCGCTGGCTTCCTCCTTGCTACGAGATGGGTGAAGCAAAGGCAATACAGAGGGCGTGATTCTAGCTTAGCATGTAAGGACAGTAGCAGGTGACGAGGGGACAGTCTGCCATCACCGCCTCGACGCTCCACTAGGGAGAAAATACGCTAAGCCACGTCACCGTCATCATCACCATCATCACCATCATCATCATTTTCCTCTGCTTTGCTTTCTTTTTATTCAGTGTTATCCATTTTTTTTTTTTTTTTTTTTTGCGTCGTTCTCTCCTAGTTTGTTATTTTCATGTTTATCTTTCTTATGCTTTTGTTTTTACCTTTTTCATTATGTTTTTTTTATTATTTTCTTGGTTTTACTATTTTTTCTCCTTTGTTTCCTTATTCTTCTCTCTGCTATCATCCTTCTCCTCTTCTCCCTTTCCTTCTTTTTCCTTCTTCCTTTCATCATCTTTCTATTTTTCTTATAATCTTCCTCCCTTCTTTTCGTCCTTCTCTTCTTTCTGCTGTCCTCTTTTTTAGATTTCTTCTGCGCTTTCTTCGTGGTTGTCTGTTTCATGTTCTTTCCCTTCCTATCGTTTCATTGTTTTGCTTCTCCTCCCCTACTTTCCATTCTAATCTTGCTCCCTTCCATACTTGTTCTTCGTTGTTGTCCGTTTCTTTTCCTTCCCTTATTTTCACCTCCTCCTCCTCCTCCTCCTCCTCGCACAATTTCACAAGGCCCACCGCAATCAGGGAGGGACTGTGGCCTCCCCCCACCTCCTCCCTCACGCTCCCTCTGAACATCACCACAATATTTGGCGGCACGAAGAACTTTCCTCGTCTCCTGAATATGTTGGCTACGCGCTCAATACGGAATTACGAATATTGTGCTGAAGAGATAAAAATATGTGTCCATTTTTTCTTCCTCGTGTTTTTTTTTCTTCTTTCTTTTTTTCTTTTTGACGTTTCCCTCAGTGCATCTCTATCTCTGTGTCTCTGGTATCTCTTTGTGTGTCCGTGTGTCTATGTTTCTCTCTCTCTCTCTCTCTCTCTCTCTCTCTCTCTCTCTCTCTCTCTCTCTCATCTCTCTCTCTCTCTCTCTCTCTCTCTCTCTGATAGTAAAGGTCTTGATTTGTGTATTTGTGTATCATATATCTGTGTGCTGGTGCTTAACTTTATTCCTCACACACCTGCTCCACATCTGCAGTACTTATATTCACACCTGCCTTACGCCAACAAGACTTTTTTTTTTTTTAATATATATCTTTTACGTGACTTAGCAAACCGCGTTACGATCTGAACATCTGTACCCACACCTGTCACACGCACGCACACACGCACCTGTCTCTACACCTGCGAAGTCCATCCACATTTCGGCACAGTAAACTCTCAGTGAAAAAAGAAGGAGACTCAGCGACATTGACATTCACCACCTGACTGACTTTTACTTGTCTACGGTGCACGATCTTTTTTTGCGTCCTTCTCATCTGTCAGGCTGTGATGGCTTATTGTAATCTTGCTGTCTGTTTTTTTTTTTTAATTCTTCCGTCCTCATTTATGCCGTTTGCCTTTCTTCCTTTTTTTTATTCTACTTTATTCTTTCCTTCATTTCTTTCTCCTGCTTTCTTATTTTTTCCTTCGTTTCTTCCTTCTATTTTCTTCCTTCCTACTTCATTTCTTCTTTCTTTCTTCATTTTCTTCTTTCCGTCTTCCTTTCTTCCTTTCTTTTTCGTTCTTCGTTCTACCTAACCTTCCTTGTGTTCTATCTCTTCTTGGTGTTCCTTGAGATGCTACATACACCGCCATGCACAAGTGACAGGTGGTATTAGAATGGGGAACACTGCCCTCTATTAGCAAGCTTACGCACTAGTCTGGCAACTCCAGTGTCCTTTCACGACAGAATTTTTTTTAACTGGTTTTCATTAACAACACCCTCTATCAACAAGGTTTGACTATTTTTATTTATTTATTTATTCATTCTGCGTTTACTTATTTATTTGTTTATTTAGTCAGCTTTTTAGTTAGTCAGTTTGACGACCGTATATTTCGGATTTTTTAAATTGAGACACGCAAATACGCTGGTAAAAAACAATGAATAAATAAGATAAAAGTAAACAAAAAAAAGATGAACACGGATAAATAAATAAAAAAGGTAAATAAAGGAGCATGAACAGACAAGTACTCAAGCATACTAGATACAGATATACATACTGATCGATGTATAGATATATAGATAGATAAAAAGGAAGATAGGTAAATAGATAAACAAATAGATAGATGGCTAGACGGATAAACAGACAAGTAAACTGATATATATGTGATAGCAGTAGTGGTGGTGGTGGTGGTGGTGGTGGTGGTGGTGGTGAAGTGGAGAGGTTTTCCTGAGAATTAAGTGTGGTAAGGATGAGGAAATGAAGCCAGCTTTACTCTCCCACCACCGCCTCTCCCGCTCCTTCCTCTTCCTTTCCCTTGTCGTCACCACCACAACCCCTCGCCTCCCTGACTCCCTTCCCCTCACCTTCCTTCCCCCTTTCCTCGTCTCCCTCTCCCTCTCCCCTCGCCTCCCTCCCCCATCTCCTCTCACGGCCTTCTGTTGACCTCTCCCGTGAAGCTCAATGTCAATAATTCACCGCAGAAAATAAGAAAATAGAAAAAATTCGTTTGTCGCTTTCCTCCGCCTCTTGGGTCAGCCAGACAGGGCCGCGGGGGACAGCCGGCCACTGGCGCTGACGAGAGAGAGAGAGAGAGAGAGAGAGAGAGAGAGAGAGAGAGAGAGAGAGAGAGAGAGAGAGAGAGAGAGAGAGAGAGAGAGAGAGAGAGAGAGCGGAAAAGGTAGACTGTGATATGGTATAGTTTTCCCCCTGAGAGCGGCGGCCGCCAGTTGCCTCACGAAAGATGAGATCAACACAAATGATGCAAGACGGTTGGGGTAATGAATAAAGTCATTAAATTTTGCAACTCGTGAGAGGTAAGCGAGAGAGGTGCGTCTTTTAAACAAACTCTCGCTTAGACAGGTGGAAGTAAAAAATGTTTATTTGCACTTTTTAGTGGAGACAAGAGGCGGTGCGTCTAGCCGTCTGCGTGTCACTGCCCGGCCGGCGAGCCACGAGAGTCCCGAGGGAGCCGCGGGACACCTGAGGGCAGGTACACCTGCAGGAGCGGCGACAGAGCAGCGGCAGGGTACGAAAACATCACCTTCACTAATCCAAAGTAATAATATCCCAACTCCCTTCAGAAAATGACGGTAAGAGAAGGGCGCACCTGGATGCCTCACCCCGCTGCCGCAGACGCTGACGGAGGGAGATAATGTGGACTCCCTTACGCGCCGGTGGGGTCCATAAAGCTATAGAGTCAAGTGTCTGCAGGAGCGACGGGCAGCTGAGGTCTTAGTGAATGAACATGAATAAATAGGACGTAAGGACTTCCATAAGCACCCCCCCCCCTCTCTCTCTCTCTCTCTCTCTCTCTGACGACGTAGAAGAGCTTGGGTCGAGGCGGCGGCGGGTCAGTGCCTTCCCCCCACCGCTCCACTCTCAATCCCTCCTCCTCTCGCCGCCCGCCGGCACCGCCTCGCAGGAACGAAAGAGGAACGACGAGACGAAGAGTTTGTCTCGGGCGTAATCGAATCCAATGAAAGTCGTAAAAAAGAGGACCCAATAACTTATTAGAAGAGCTGTAATGGAAACTGTGAAGAGAGAGAGAGAGAGAGAGAGAGAGAGAGAGAGAGAGAGAGAGAGAGAGAGAGAGAGAGAGAGAGAGACGGGCTGGATGTCTGTTTCCTGACTGGATGACTGATTAAAGTAGGTATAGCCGTGGCAGCTCCTTCACCCATAAAACACGTCTCTATTAAATCAATGGCGTTGTCTTGGCGATGTGAAAGTTGGGTTGACGACGGTGAGGCGGTGGTGGGGCAGCTCACCGCCGTCTCCCACAACGGGCGGGAACAGCGGCCGCGGTGAAGACATGGATGAGGGCGTGTGTCTATTTCTCAGGATGATGTCAGCGTGAAGGTAAGGCGACCCACCCACACCTGCATGCCGCCGCTCCTGACTATGCACTGCCCTGCGTCTCAACCGAAGGACATCGTGTTCTCATCGGTGCCTGCACTGAGTGCTGAGCGCCGTCCAGCGCCGTCCTACGCCATCCCTCCTTCCCCCTGGGGAGTCAGAGCAGGTCTCGCGTCCCCCCAGGTACACTTGACCCCGTGTTGGGATGAGTGACACGTCCCGGTCTGTTTACCCTCCAGTGCTCGTCCCCGTCAGCGAGGCGGCACCTCCCACAGTGTACAGTAGGTCGCCTTGCTTGGCACCGGCTCCGGGCTCATGTTTGGTCTTGCCCAAAAGAAAACTGACAGAAAACCGAAAGACTGTTTCTTGATTCTTGATATTCGAGACGCGATTCTTTTGGTCATCTCGCGACTGCAGTGATGTCGCTTCGTTTCTTCGCGGTGTGTGGCACCACAGGCTCAAGACGGCGGCACCTCATTTGTTGCGCTGATTAGGAAGTACCTGCGTGGATCAGTTGGGTGTGGATGGAGACGCATCCGGCACATAACCCTTCTGCTGTAACCCACTTGACCGTGTTTGCTGGACACCCGCATGCCTCACGGGGCGGAACAGGTTATTTGGGTCGATACGCTGACGTCGATTATTGCAGGAAAAAGGAGAAAACTACAGAGACAAGGACGTCACTTTCAACAACACGGTTTAAACATTGTCATTGGAGAGCGCCCTTTGTGTAGCGTCTGCACTCTCTGCGCGGCAAGGCTGTCAAGCACCATGTCTCCAAAACCAAATAAACAGACATAAGCAGTCCCGCACCAGGGTGGTCACGTGAATATCAAAGTGTTCCCTTTATCAAGCCGCCTCTTCACTGTTTACGTCGCGGCCGCTTCCCTGCTGGACCACCGTCGCCGCGGCGCCTTTCGCTGCCCGCCATGCATTTGTCACACTGCCTCGCCTCAAGTAAAGGTCCGCAAATAAGTTGAAATATTATGCAAATGAGACACCTCTTCAGACGCGCTTATATTCTGCGTGACATTTTTCCAGCCATTCAACTCGCACCGGGATAAGGAGTGTCCCTCCGCCCCGACACACCGCTGGTGACGCGTTCCCCGCCAGTGTGTGCTGCGGCCCCGCGTGGCTAAACCAACCATTTCACAAAATTTCGTTATTACATTTGGTAATTAACGGATACATTAAAACCTCACTTGTAAAGTACTTCCTTAAACGATATTTGATAATCCAGGAGAACGAGCGATCGCTTAATACTTTATATATATATATATATATATATATATATATATATATATATATATATATATATATATATATATATATATATATATATATATATATATATATATATATATATATATATATATATATATATATATATATATATATATATATATATATGATGTTTTATTCGGCTTAACATCCTGTAGGACACACACACACACCCACACACACACACACACTTACCACTACTAAAACACACAACACACTGTTCAAATACAAAGCCGCAGAACGAAACACTGCGTCAGGAAGTTATCTAAAAAAAACTTTCGATCTTTACCGCAAAGCAGGAAGCGGACTTTTCCTGAGGAGCGAATTGGTGTCTGTTAGTGCCACCCTGACCATCATTGCATCGCGGCTCAGGACAACAGTCACTCCAGCATCTCACAATATAGTTTTCAAGTCCCGCCTTAATTTGAGTCAGAAAGGAGAACAAATAAACGTAAGAGTCTTTACTATCCAAGCAATCACAAGCCAAATAAACTTATCAAGTGTTAGATAATTAAGGCAAATAAACTACTTACATCTCTCTCTCTCTCTCTCTCTGATACGCACAACATACCACTCCACGGAACTCAAGAGCCTTCCCGCAGACATGGACAGCTGGACACACACACACACACACACACACACACACACACACACACACACACACACACATGCGCGCGCGCGCAGTGCCGTCCTGTCTCACTCCAGAAGAAACTGGCTCTCGGCACCTCTCTCCGCTCGTGTCCCGCTCTCTCCTGTACGCCTTTGTAATACTGTATTCCCTAGATCTTAAGGCGGAAGCGTGTACTCTTTCCTGCTCCGCCCCCCCCCCCTCTCTCTCTCTCTCTCTCTCTCTCTCTCTCTCTCTCTTTCTCTCTAATTCGACACGCGCCATTTGGTTGTTGGAAGAACAGCTCTCCTCTCGCGAGATCAACATGACCTTCGAAGCCTGTCCCGGATCTCTCTCTCTCTCTCTCTCTCTCTCTCTCTCTCTCTCTCTCTCTCTCTCTCTCTCTCTCTCTCTCTCTCGCTCTGAAATAATTGTAACCTAACTCCCCTCCCCCCTCCACAACAGCAAGTCGAAAATCCGAGAAATATACACGAGAATGCATAAATTTCACGCGCTGATTTGAAATTGTCTCCCGCCGCAGTATATTTGGCGGAGGTGCTGGCTGCTACACACACACACACACACACACACACATCACTTTTTTTTTTTTTTATAACGCTTGCTATCTTGGGGCCGTACAAATTGTGGTGTTTTCTTTCTTTTTTTTTTTCAACGGATGTTTAAATGTGGAAAAATATATGCATACAGAATCTTTTATTTGCAGCGACTGTCCAGCGTGTGTAAGAGAAAACTGTATCACTATTGAAGACAGAAAATGTGTCTGAAAGGTCGACTAAACCAGGTTGTAATTTTTGACCTTGTTGAATGTTGGTGTGTTTGGAGGGATTGGTGAAAGGGTAGTGGTGATGATGATGATGAGGCGGAGAAAAAGGGTAATAATGATGATAAGGAGGAGGAGGAGGAGCAGGAGGATGAGGAGGAGGAGAAGGAGGAGAAGGAAGAAACGGAGGAGGAGGAAGAGGAGTAGCAGTAAGAGGAGAAGGAGGAAGAGGAAAAGAAAAAGAAAGGAGGGACAACAAAAACAATGACGACAACAGCAACAACAACAACAAGAAAAACAAGAACAATAAGAACGTACAAAAAACAAGACCAAGAAAAAAAATGTGAAAAAAAGGAAAGAAAACAGGAAAGAAAAACTGCAAACATTACGCCATAGAAGTGATGGCGCAACGAGCAACATGTATTAGTACTGAAATGACGCAACACACACACACACACACACACACACACACACACACACACACACACACACACACACACACACACACACAACAACATACCTGCTCGTCAACACAGGTCACGTGAACACCTATGACCTCAGATGCCACAACGCAACAAACAAATAACGCAACACAACAAGACAACACAAGCAGGAAATATTAAGCTGCGCACACAAAATGAAACTGTATTCTGCTCATTCACAACTGCGCCGAGTGAGTTGGTTGAGCTGAGTGGATCTGGAAGCCGATCACTGATAATGATACTGGCATGGATTCACACCTCTATCCTTTTCTCTTGTAATCACCAAATTTGACGTTTTCCCAGGACTCGAAATATGTGTGGAACTGAATTATCCTCTATTTTGTATTCTCTTCTCTAATTCAAACCAAGAACAACAACAACAACAACAACAACAACAACGAAAAAAAAAGTGGTGCAGCGAAGTTCATTTATATATTGTATGTATGGTCATGATAATAGATTAATTGGATTTTTCTTTTTTTTCTTTCTTTATTTTTTATATATATATACATTTTTTTGTGATCTTAGCTGGTCACTTTCATAAACAAGAAAAAAAAAAAAAATACAACTGCTTGATACTTCAAGCAAACTTAAATGCAACAATAGTAAGAAAATTCAAGTCTGTCACAAGAAATTCAATGTTCCAGCAAATCAACAAGCCAATGAATGCACCGACGACGCTCATTTTATTTGCATTAACGGCTCAGTGTTGCTCTATCAGTAGCGGCACAAAGGAGACACAAGCAACGGACAAATTCATGTGGACACACTCGTCGATCAGATAATGAACACCGGTAGTGCATTCATTGGCTATTTATTATACTGGAACCTTATTTCTTGCATGACCATCATCACCGTCATCAGTATTGAAACGCGAATCACCCTTTTAAAACAAGCAAGAGTAGAAATAGATAAATAAAGAAATACATAAGATAAAATAGAAAGGGAAAAGAAAAATCCAGTCTTAAGTCAGAAAAAAAGAAAGGATAAATAAAATAAAGAAAAGGAAAAATCCGACCTTTAGCCAGAAACACGCCATCCGAAAGAGGAGAGGAATGGAAAGAAAAAAAGATACACGCGAGGTGACCAAGGTAAGCAGCACCTGATTGGAATTCATGCCAAGGTCACATTAGCATCAGTCGGTGCTTAATGGCTGGTCAGCACGCAATAAGTCAGTATCATGTTCTTGGTGCCAGCCCTGCTCCCCCCGGCCATGCCTCAACCCAAGGCTGTCTCGCATATGAATTCATCCCGAGGGCGCCGCCACACTCAGGCCCGTATTCTTCTTACACGCTTTGTTCTCACGTCAGGATTGTCAAAGGCCGCACAGATGACTGGTCGGCCTTTCACATTGTTTTTATCCTATGAATTATGCAGATTTCTTGTTAAACTGCCTCATGAAAGTTTTTTTTTCTTTATTGCTTTTTCAAAAGAGGAGTACCAAGTTTTGTTTATCAAGATAGCTCAAAAACTGAACTAGACAAATATTTCTCTTGCTTCCTCTCGCTCTATTTCTTTTATGGAACGACATTAAGTGAATTTTTCTTTATTCTTTTAGTGTTATTGTATTTATTTTTCCTAAATTGATCTCTCCGTCAAATAGAATACGATGATAAAAATCTTCTTCCAAAGTTTGTTAGAAGTAGAAGACATTAAACACCAAAGCGTTTGCGAATATTAACTACAGTATCACATTCTCATATGAATTTTTTTTTCTACAGTGACGTAGAATCCTTGTTAAACTACCACAAGTATATAAAAAAAAAAACTTTAATAACTTTCACTTGAGCCCGTTAAAAATAGTGGAGGTTAGTGGAGGTTAGACGCCGGACGTTTGAGGTTACAGTCCATAAAGGGACACAGAGAGCCGCTTATGAGGGATCTGAGGCTGTGCAGTGTCCTCATGCAAGAATGCAACACCATGTAAGCGCACGCCATGACTGGATTTCCCCAAGACTGTCTCTATCAGGTATCTTAATCCCTGGCGCGGCGCTGCATCCCTGCATGTGGTCCCCGCCGCCACCAACACTCCGCCCGATGACTGCATGCATTCCTCTCCAGGACGGAGCCGCGGCACAAAACACGCTTCACACTCCTAGTCTTTTTTCTGCCAATCATTCTTACGTGAGTCAACCAATAGATTATTTCCTCCATGTCATTTATTTTTCACAGTCCCGAGACGCAGACACTTTGAAAACAAGATTCTCAGATTACATTATAGATCTTGCTTTGGGAATCCCCGCCAGCCTCGCCAGTAATGGGGCGGCAAGAGGCGGCAGTTCTTGCGTTTATTCAGCTCTTGGCTTCCCTCCATTTGTGTAAATAATAGAAAAAAGTTCCACTCGGCGCCAGTCATACATAATTCATCCACAGACACTCGACTTCCCTCCCAAAGGCAAAACATCCCAGCTCTCGTGACTGGCGGAGGGAGGAAGACAGACGCCAACAAGTGAGTCTCCGTCTCTGCCTCATTCTTCATTTACCTCCATCACTTCAAGACGCACGCCGGGGAGGAAATGTATTGCGAACCTAAGAAAATACTGAGAGTGCGATGTAAGAGGAAAAGAGCTGGTAATGACATTAGAGCAGAATACACTTAGAAAAGAAGGAAACATGACTATATGCACACAATAAAATAAAAATAAAATATAAATAAATAAATAATTAATTAAATAGAAATAAAATAAATAGAATAAATAAACAATAAAGAAATAAATACATTAACTTTTCCACAAAAAAAAATATAAAAAAAAAACACGTACATGCGACACACGCGCGCGCGCACACACACACACACACACACACACACACACACACACACACACACACACACACACACACACACACACACACACACACACACACTCAACGCAACCAATACATGACCACAAGTACGAGTAACCAACACCTACATAACTTCATTTGTGTGTGTGTGTGTGTGTGTGTGTGTGTGTGTGTGTGTGTGTGTGTGTGTGTGTGTGTGTGTGTGTTCGGCAGTCATTCACGCCTCGCTTTCCCTGGAGTGACTAAAGGGGCTTCGTTCCAAGGCTATTTCGCATCATGTTCCCTCCTTGTCTGGGAAATGGGCGCCCATCAGCTCGCTCGGAGACTCAGCGCAGATGCAAATTCACAAGTTACGTGTGTGCTTGTCTTGGAGAGGTGGAGGACCAGGAAGGGGGAGGATGGGGGAATAGAGGAATAAGGGTGATAGGAGGGGGATGAAGGGGTAAGGGTGATAGGTAGGGAGCAAAGAGGTCAGGAGGATGTGTGTGTGTGTGTGTGTGTGTGTGTGTGTGTGTGTGTGTGTGTGTGTGTGTGTGTGTGTGTGTGTGTGTGTGTGTGTGTGTGTGTTAGGACTGTCTAAATAATGTTATGGTAATGTTAAGTACTGTCTCGATGTTTTTACCAGATACAAACTACGAATACTATCAGAGAGAGAGAGAGAGAGAGAGAGAGAGAGAGAGAGAGAGAGAGAGAGAGAGAGAGAGAGAGAGAGAGAGAGAGAGAGAGAGAGAGAGAGAGAGAGAGAGAGAGAGAGAGAGAGAGAGAGAGAGAGGCAAGGAACACGAAAAACCGGACAAAACACACACACACACACACACACACACACACACACACACACACACACACACACACACACACACACACACACACACACACACACACACACACACGTTATAAAAATATCCCCCTGCCGATCTATTCCTGATGCTGACATAATCCACTTTTTCAATAAGGATTCTCATTATGTACCGGACACGGGCTAATTGTTTGCACTCGTGACGTCACTACAGGTCACCCACAATGCCCTGCGCGTCTTCTCGCTTCAACTCTGACTTTTCCAGTTAGGCGCTCCTTGCTCTTACGCTCAGAGATACGACTGCTTCGGTTACTCTAGTTATCTTCACGACACTTGGTGCTATCTGGGACTCATTAACGCTATGGACGTGCCGGCCGAAGAGATGAGGGGGCGGTGGTACAGGATGAAAAGGGCAGGAGGGGGGAGGGAATGAATGAAGGTCAAGGGGGGTATAGACGAAAACAACGCAGTAGGAAGTAGGAAAAGTACGGAGCGTGAAAGATCATGAGGGAGCGAGGAGTGAAAGGAGTGCGGAAAAAAAAGGGTAAGAGTGAGTGAAATGAAAAGGAAAGCATGTAAATGTTTAGAAAAAAGAAGTTAGAGGAAGGAATAATCAAGGAATAAAGAATGAGAGGAATACAGAAAACGATCAGTTTAGTGAAATGAAAGGAAAGCACGTAAAGGTTTGAATGAAGGAATATTTTGAGGCAAGAAGCATGGGAATGTTGGGGGAAAGAGTAAAGGCACGAGGCAAGGGAAGGTTGGGAGGTGGGGAGGGAAGGGAAGGAGGTAAATATGTAGCGAGGCAGTGGGAGGAGATGTGAAAATTGGACATCTATGCAAAAAGGTAAACTGAGGATGATTTATGTTTTCTGAAATTATTATCAGAGAGAGAGAGAGAGAGAGAGAGAGAGAGAGAGAGAGAGAGAGAGAGAGAGAGAGAGAGAGAGAGAGAGAGAGGGTCAGAGCAAGATGTCGTTGCATAAATGATAACAGTCGCGTCTAACAAGCAGCGTGGTGCGTGGTGCGTGGTGCGTGGTCACCTGCCGCCACCCACGCCGCCTCACCTTGCTTCCCAGGTGACTTTGAGACTCTGAGGAGGTCGCATCCCGGTAAGGCAGTCTGGCGCCATTATTACCATCCCCGGCGCCAGCAAGGAGGGGCGGGGGGCGCTGAAGGGGCGGGGGGGAGTTGTCAGGGTTGGTCGTGCATTCGTGGGTGGCCGCCGCACGTTCCCCCACCTCCTCTTTTCCTCCTACCCCTCTTTACTCCTCTCTCTCTCTCTCTCTCTCTCTCTCCATAAGTCTTTCCCCCTCCCTTCTCCCTGTCTCTCTCTTCTTTTCTCTTTCTCTCCTCTTCGTTCACTGTCGTGTAGTTCTTTTTTTTTTCGGCATTATGCACAAAACTGCTTTCCCATTGTCAGTGCTTTTCACCCTGGTTGGCCTGTTTCTCGTTTTCTTTCGTATTTTTTCCCCTCGCGCTTATCTCCCGCAGTCTGCGTCCCCTGCCACTCCACCCTCCACCCTCGCAGCCTACAGCTCCATTCTGCAACTCGTCCTCCCCAGCTTCCACCCAGCACGCGGGGAACTATAACTTATACCTGAAAACTCCCAGCCTCCTCCTCACCCCTTCACCTCTCTCCTCTTCCCCCTTCACCTCCACCCCGCGCCCCGCCTCCCTACCGCCACACCGCCACTCAGACGTCTGGTAATTACCTTCGTCTTAGCCAACTGTTGAATTTATTGTGGCCGGCGCCATCCACTGTTTACCTGAGGCCAACAGGTAGCGGCGGCGTGGCTACCTGTCCTCGAGTTGGGCCAGCAGGGAGGGGCCGGGCAGGGAGGAGGAGGGATGGGGGTCGGTAGGGCAGGAGATGCGGAGTTTGCAATAGTGAAAGATCAATAATAAAAGGGAAAATTGAACGGCATTTTCAGGAGGAAATTACGAATATCGAGGGCATCGTGCTGTGTGTCCGTCCATCACAGCCTGTTTTGTGCTAGGGATGGAGGAACTTGTGTGGCATCGCGGGGTCAGTCTGGAGCACGACGGCATCAAGACGGCGCAACTTTTAACGGGTGTCTTTTTTCTGGTTTGCGTGTGTGCTCCATTTTCTATGACACCTGCCAGCTATGAGTCAAGGTCATAATTATTTGGACCATTAGCCGCGTGGTGGCGCCGGCGCGGGCTAGGAAGCCTTGGCAGAGCGCCGTTCACTTGTCGCCCTTTGTGTCTTCAGCGGACCGTGTTTGTTTTGACCATATTAACATTCTAGGGGCCAAGTTGTTGTTTGGGCGGACAGACGGTGAGCGGCAGAGCACAAGGGGCAAGGCGGCCGCGCCCTGAGGGGTGAGGCGGCCCCGAGTGTCCGGCGCCACACGCCCGACGTAGTGGCGGCGGTGGGGCGGCGACGCTGTGGCGCTCTCACCTCACCCTCATCAGCAGGTGGACTTCCTGCTCGACGAATGGTACTGCTGGTCTCCGCCGTCTGCCTCAAGCTGAATGTTAGCATGCCCTAAAAGGCGGAAGGTAAACCTCAATGTGTGTGACAGCGGAGGCGGAGTGCCCGTGTGTGGCCCTCAGTTTCGCGCCTCGCCATGCACGCAGGGACACCTTCCTGTTGGTAAGGTACACCCGCCACGCTGGTGAGGCAGGCATTGGCGGGGAAACCAAAGCATCCATCAACTTCACGCCTCTAAATGTATCTTACGCGTGGATTAGTCTATTCCTACTCTTTCCCTTGAGCGCAGATTACTGTTAGTTTTATGCCGTTCCTTAAGTCCTGTTTGAGATAGAAGCGACTATTAAGATGTATAAACTCCCCAACTTGACTCCTGTGCGTCGGAGAAAACTTGTTTACCTTAGTCCAGACAGTGACTGGCGCGAAACAGATTACTTACTCCCAATGCCCAAAGTTTGCGCAAGAGGTGTTGTTATTTTCTTCACGTACGCACGTTTCCTTTCTCGTGTACATATTTTCACTGACAACACCAAGAGAGAGAGAGAGAGAGAGAGAGAGAGAGAGGGGAAAACGTAAGCCAGTCTGTAGCTACGCACGAAAAGGAAACTCGATGACACGGCAGAAAGAGAAGAAACGCGCTTAAAAGAGGCCAAAAGAAGAGCTATGCTAATATTACAATGACACACACACACACACACACACACACACACAGGCCGCTAATATGCCTTGTTACCTTGTCGGCATGATAATAAATAACTGTGTGTGTGTGTGTGTGTGTGTGTGTGTGTGTGTGTGTGTGTGTGTGTGTGTGTGTGTGTGTGTGTGTGTGTGTGTGTGTGTGTGTGTGTGTGTGTGTGTGTGTGTGTGTGTTTGTTTGCTCAGTTGCTTGTTTTGGTGGAGGAAATCTTGAGGTTGACCTTAGAGACAAAAGAGGGAGAGGGAATCTGTGTAAAGTCAGCACAGAGTCTTCTTGCAAAAGATTATACTTTCTACTTATCATCAGCAACCTTCACTGGCCGCCGCTGTGTGTGTGTGCGTGTGTGTATATGTGTGTGTGTGTGTGTGTGTGTGTGTGTGTGTGTGTGTGTGTGTGTGTGTGTGTGTGTGTGTGTGTGTGTGTGTGTTTCCATAAAGTTTGGGTATCTTTCTCTCATCCTTACCTTATCTGTATATTAAGATTTATTCTCTGTCTCTTTCGTCTTTAAGAGAATCTAAATCAACATTACGGACACAAATGATGCTATACAGAATATCAGGTTTCTGTGCATTCAAGAAGCGCCATCACGCAAGACATTTCAAGGCATTTCTCCAGGTAATTTCGAACCCATGGCTTCACTGTCTCTTTTAGGCTCTGGCGCCCTTAGTGAACTTTATTCTTCGTTTTTTTTCACCAGTTTCTGTTATCCTGAGTAAAACAACAACAACAACAACAATAATGACAAAAACAAAACAAATCTTCAGCGTGCAAACTGCGAGTGGTAGAAGACACCCCCGTTTCTTCCACCAAGCTGCCCATAGCCAGAATACGCCAGGCCTTCCTGAGAACTACATAGGCAAAGGATCTCTGGATGCTAGAGCGATTGGAGATTTACTATTAAGTACATCATTACTATTACTATCATTACCTTGTATTGAAGAAAAGAGCACTGCCACTAAAAAGGGTACAATGATTAAAAAGATACAAGGAATGAAAAATACTGAAGAGACTGATGCTTTTAAAGTCACATTCCTTAGAGAGGCGTAGGTTAAGAGAGGATCTGGCAGAGGTTTTTAATGATAGGTGGAAACAGATGAAATAAATATGTTTCATACAGCGACCACCACGTGTAGGCCAGACAGCTTCTTGCAACTTCCTTTATATTTTCCTTGGTATTATGAAAAACGATTGAAAGGAATGATGTATGGGACACTATAGTTACCTTCTACTCTGCATTTATATTCCCATAATGAGACAATACTAAATGCGATGTCTTGCCTCGGGTACATCCTGCCTTTAAAGGTGAGCTAAGCCTGGTTTATGGATAGATGGTGTTCTTGTTATTGTTGTTGTTGTTGTTGTTGTTGTTGTTGGAAGTGGTGGTGTTAGTGGTTCTATTTATTTTACTGTGGTTATCAAAAAGCACGATGGAGAGGAGAGAAGGGTGGAACCGAGGAAGAAAGGAAGGAAGTAAGGAAGGAAGGAAGAAAAGAAATAAGGAAAAATGAAGAATAGGAGGAAAGGAAGGAAGGAAGGAAGGAAGGAAGGAAGGAAGGAAGGAAGGAAGGAAGGAAGGAAGGAAGGACGGAAGGAAGGAAGAACAGAATAAGGAAAAATGAATAGGAGAAAATGAAGAAAGAAAAGAAAGAAGGAAGGATGGAAGGAAGCCAGCAAAAGGGAAGGAAGAAAGGAAGGAAGCCAGCAAAAAGGAAGGTAGGAAGGAAGGAGGTGGAGGAGGAACAGACAGAGGCGAAGGATGACGAGGGGGAGGGGGAGGGGGAGGAGGAGGAGGAGGAGGAGGAACAGGTTCATCAAGGTCGTCGGGCAGTTCTTGGTCATTGCTGTCTATTTTTATCCATTTACTCCATCACACTTTTATCGTTCCTTCTTTATCAGAGGCGTACCTGAGACAGGCGGCAATAATTGAGTGGCTGCTCCCAGCCTTGTCATCTTCCAAACAAGAGAGTATCGCTGGCCATATACGCACAATGGGCGGTAATGGGTGACGGACAATGGGTGATAAAAGCAGTCTTCTGGGCGCTACTCAAGGGAAGTACAACAAGGACTTAAACAGATACTTACTGATGTTCGCAGTTGAGAGTTCCGTAAACAGCATAGTCGCCATAACACATCAGGTGGTGTTCCCTGAAATAAAAGTGTAAAGAAATTTGAAAAAAAAAAGAAATTATAGGGAATAAATAAATTAAACTGATAAATAAATCCAATAATAAGATACAGGTGAGAAATAAAACAAAATGAAATGGAATTATAATAATCATGATGATAAGTAGTAGTAGTAGTAGTAGTAGTAGTAGTAGTAGTAGTAGTAGTAATAATAATAATAATAATAATAATAATAATATACAACAACAACAACAACAACAACAACAACAACAACAATAAAAATTATAATAACAATACCAATCTTGGCACCTGGAGTCCGGAGAGTTGGCGGCGCTGCCCTATAACCTTTCCGCTCCAGCACCCACACTTACCATAAAACAAACACTTCAGAAGGAGCGCCCCGCCCCGCACGGCCCCGCACGGCACTGCACCGACACGCGTCTCCTGCTGGCCTTCACCTTAGTTGTTGGCGGAGTCCCTTCACCTCAGGAGGACCCGAGACAGCCCGCGTTTATTAGTTCACGAGTCAGTCACTGGCGGGACACACGGCGTAAACAAAGCAACAATTATAGGGATCATGTGCCGCCTCTCCAACCCCTGACGCCGCCGCAGTGTGGAGGGCGTCGAGGCCACAGACGGAGGGCAAGACGCAATATTTATTCCGCAATTTTCGCAGGAAACCTTTCCACACCTGACCTGACTGGTAATTGAAAGCTTATCATTATCCACTTGTACAACAGTTACATCACCACTCTTCCTTAATGGGTGCTCGGGCCGGGCAGGGGGAGAGGGAGGGCGTGGCAAGAACCAGACCAAGAACACAAGAACGACACCTCTGAATACGGCGATGTAAACGAGGCAATATATTTTCAGGTTATGCGTAAATATTCGTAACATGCGTTCACTATCTGTTATTGCAGAGAGAGAGAGAGAGAGAGAGAGAGAGAGAGAGAGATAGAGAGGGAGTGTGTGTGTGTGTGTGTGTGTTCCAGTACCAAGGCGC
Source organism: Scylla paramamosain (assembly GCF_035594125.1). Taxonomy (NCBI): domain Eukaryota; kingdom Metazoa; phylum Arthropoda; class Malacostraca; order Decapoda; family Portunidae; genus Scylla; species Scylla paramamosain. The sequence goes on from NC_087174.1 coordinate 4,766,316, forward strand.
TATCAAACTTGTCACCTCTGCGTCAGTCTCATGCGGAACAAGTCTACGGCGACGCGGTGCCGGATCAACGGTGCCAACGAGCTTCGTATTAAAACCAAACACAACAAACGTCCACCAAGTCACTGCTACGATATTTGTGTTCTTAGTAAGCATGTGTAACACGTTTGACACGCAACTTGTTTTATGTATGAACCTCCTTCAAGAGATGCCTTGTTTATGCCGACTGGCCGTTTGCAGTCAATGTTTTATTTGTATTCGATATACTCGTACATCAATAAAATGTATTAAAACACCAGCATATTGTATGAGATCACACCCTCTTTTTCCCACTTGAAAGATAAATCAGTTCCTCACTGCATGAAATGCGTGATATAAACATACACGAAAGTCTTTTTGCCACACGAAATTCCACGTGTGCAGTCAGTCCCCAGAACAACCAAAGGCGGTGTTCCGTTAGTCACATCATTACGAGGTAGTATTTGATGTTGCACACATGTAAAGAGGTTTGAGTACTCCTGAATACAACAACATAGTTAACTTGTTCAGGTTCCATAGTAACCATAGATAATCCTAGCCATAGTAACAGACAATCCTGGAGTCCAGAAACAATGTGGTGGAGGTCGAGTATGACGGAAGATTTTCACCAGTGGTGGGTCACACGAGCTTGGCGTTCACTTCAGAACAATAAGTCATACATATTTCAGTTGTTTCTTTATTCCCAGACTGCTGTTCAATAAAATAAAAAAAATACCGTGAATTATATTTATTTTCAGTTAATACAAGTTCAAAAGCGCCTTTCTCACTGATGTAGTGAGGGTCATCATGACTTCCATTTATCCATGCAATGATTAAACACCCTAGACATGTTCCTAGTTCAGGCAATGATGTGGGATCCCAATGGATACACGGACTGCCTTGGTAACCATGAATGGCATTTGACAATTATATTGTTCAGTTCATCATAAACATGCCTGGGATTTTCAAGGTGTCAGGTGAAATTTTTCTAAAGACAAGATAGGCATATATTTTTATTGGCATGTACATGAAATTATAACAATGGTATATTCACATATAACAATATTAATGGCAAAGATAATCATATCCATGGCTGAGTCACCTATTCCATGAAATGTAGAGACCCTCTGCCTCGCGCCGCTCAGCTGGCAGCACCTCACACCGCACTCAACGCACGCAAAGGCTCTCGTATTGTCATTAACGCACGCATTCCTCAAGGATGAGCAGGAGACTCTGCCTCAACACACACACATCTTGATTTATAACAAAATGAAATGGTCATCCAAGACTCTGCAGCAGCCTCAGACTCTTGGCATTTAATGCTGCAATAAATACCCCTACGTGATGAGATCCGTGACACTGATGCAGTGTTCTTGAGGACGCTTTGTGATTACCAGAATGTGCCTAGCACTCAACAAATAAACAATAAATAAAAATAGTATATAATTATAATTACCTTGATCATAACAATGAACATATTTCCTATAAAGCTTTATGAAACTTTATGAAACTGATAAAATACAAAACTGAAAAATTATGTTCAACTAAACCTTTTCAGCTGTTACCAGCCAGCTATTGGAAATTCATCAGGTAAAACAAACAAAATCCGCCACCAACTGCACCACTGGAGACATAACTGTTGCAACCTACACACACACACACAGAAAAAAAAAAAAAGCCTGTTACTTTATTTTTAAGACACCTTTTGTGCCTCTAAGATGACTGGTCACTGCTCATCCTTACCTCTGTTTCTTGCACACATACACACACACACACACACACACACACACAGCACCTGTCCTCTAACCTAGAAGCCAAACCACTAAGCACCATGACAATTTTTATGGGCAATGTTTCAATAACACAAGTCTTCATGTTCCTAACAACTTCAAAATACAAGAGAAAAATTGCAAATAATAATAATAATAATAATAATAATAATAATAATAATAATAATAATAATAATAATAATAATAATTACAATAACAACAATGATGAAGGCTCAACATTATCTTCCAAACACAAATTCTTGAAATGGCTGCATAAAAACAGATCCTGCATAAAAGGACTTACTGCTTCAATCACAAGTCTTCAGTATCCATCCAACATTACACAGGATACCATACAGCATAAAAGATATAAAAATAGACAAGTACGTCACTAAATAACAGTTCCTACCACACACACACACACACACACACACACAACAGCCATTACCACATTCTATAGGTACACAGTCTTGCACAGTGCCAGTGATCAGAAAGCATAATACATACCCATATTTTCTCACTTATTCAAGCACCTGTTTGTGTATCAATAAAAAGAGAACAGTTATACAAATGCACATTCACATCAGTTCCTAGGTCATTACTCGTACACACTACTGCCAGAAGAAACTACAGATTAATAAGTATTCAACCTTAAACAACATCTTTGGACCTCTGGAGCATAAGACTCTCAATACCATGCCCTTAAGGCCTCCTGCATGGCATGTTTGACCATCACCACTCCAGAGAAGCAGCACAAATAAGGTTGCTATCTTTATGCTCATGCTTTAAAAGAAGCAGAAAACCTGAGGCATATCATTCTACAAGGAGAAAAGGAAGCCATTGACAACATAAGTACTGGAGAGAGTTCTTCAGGAGCCTTTACAGAGACCATTCACTCTCAATATTATACAAACACACAAATGTGAGTAATAAATGAATGAATCTATATTGACTACTATTTCATGAGCACCCACTACTAAGCATAAAGGGATTGCAGCACCAGCACAACCACTGGTTGCTAGAACTTATGTCTTCTGTCCTTCAAATATTCTACAGTAATTAGCCTCTTATGCTTACTAATTACTATGCACTGATACTACAGTAATTAAGATCAATTGAAAGGAGACACTGTTGTCACTCAAGTAAGATAACTCAGTATTTGTTATGATGGGCCAGCAGTAATTAGGAGCAATTCTACAATAAGCTATCTTATTTAATAGTGATATGATTATTAATGCTCACAGTGGATGAAATATTAGTCATGGATGCAACCAATGGCCTCAATAAACTGTGATCTTGATTTAAGGTAAATTTGTGCTAAAGTTATTCTGAAGTTAATTCTGTCAACATCTAATACACTCAACCTTGTAAAATATTAAAAAAATGTAACTCCAACAGCCATCGCTTAACTGCATCATAAGCCCTTCTGCTCACCAGATGCTTCTTCCAATCAAAATCAGTTCCATAATATTTATTTAGGATGTTCTATCTTTTAGCTCACTTTTCTAAGATTGTTTATATAATCTTAGTTATAAATTCGAAGTTGAGAGAGAGAGAGAGAGAGAGAGAGAGAGAGAGAGAGAGAGAGAGAGAGAGAGAGAGAGAGAGAGAGAGAGAGAGAGAGAGAGAGAGAGAGAGAGAGAGAGAGAGAGAGAGAGAGAGAGAGAGAGAGAGAAACTTAATAGGTATTCCTTATCAATATTGGTAAGTGGTTGACTGTGTCATGAGGTGTTGTGACAGTGGTGGCAGGCATCACAATAAGAGCAGCAGGGCTAAGGTACATAACTCATGTCCCTTATTGCATTCATATACATAACATACATTTTCATTTTTCAAATACAGCATACTCGTAATCTAGAAGCTGCAAATGCATATATCACAATGCTGTAAACAAAAAGCCAACACCTGGCTACTTTTCATGATGTTTGTCATATGCTCCCTCTCTGCCTTCATTTAAGACTGCTGAGACAAACCGTAGTCTGACTGGCTGCTCTACAAATCATTTACTCCTTGATTTTATCTATAATACTGTCAACTTAATTTTCCTATTATGACTTAGATCATGTGATTCTGTCTGATATTGTAAGGTAATTCATCACTCCACTGGCTCTATCTATAAAATCTCTTAGATCTTTATTAAGTTGTGGGCTAGATTACATGCTTCTGACTGATGTTGTAAGATTTCTTTTCTAAAGTTAATGAAGCTTGGGAACTATACTTGCAAACTAAGAGCAAAGACCAGAGATTTACAAGTATGGGTTTCACCATATATATAATTTACTTTATTATTCTTTTAACTTATCTTATTCATACATCTTTCATCACAGTTATTTAATAAAGCAGCTCAAAACTGGCATAGAATGATGCAACAGGAAGAGAGGGAGGAGTAATTTCCTTGAGTACTTTGTAAAATTAAGATGTTGTTTGATATTGCCACAAAAGCAATCACCATTACCAGTCAGTGCTGAGTTGTTTCATTGCAACAAAAATGTGGCTGTGTATGTATGTTGATGTCTGTATTATATATGCTGAGAGAGGAATATGAGCTGCATGTACACTAATGTATTGCAATAAATGAAAAAATAATCTAAATATTGCTTTCAATGAAATACAAACAAGAATAAAAAATAATGACATGCATGTATACAAACAAGGCAAGACATGCACACATATATTTACACACACACACACACACACACTCACACACACACACACACACACTAGTTCCCAGAAAGGCACAACCGTTTGATGTAAGGAAAAAAGGGACTTCTTCTGAGTCCTTCCTATGAACCAACAAATCCTACCATTACAAATACTTAGCCAACCCTGTAGCAATGAACAACAATCACTGTAGCACTGATTATCATTTTCAAAGATTAATGATCACATACTTGCATGTAACTATGTACAATATCATGTCACATTATAATGAAGTATGCATATGCTCCAGGTATCAATAAGAACTTAGGATATGACTATGACAATCATTCATATATGCATGTAGCATCTTATGGAGATACATGTCATCTAAAACTGTTAGCAACCTCTACTAATGTAAAGAACATTACTATATTATAATACAGGGGAATACTATTCAATCTAAGTGGTCACCACCATTAATAAGACCAAGTATGGCATAAACATGATGACCAAGCTGCAACTCAGAGGAAAGACAAAAATAAAATGCACATTTAAACACAATATGAAAGTTGCTGTAGTATGTACTTAAGCACTGCCTAATGTGTCACAATATACTTGCCTTTCAAAGAACTGTTATTCCTTGATATCATGAAGTACTAATATATGCTAAAAGATTCTCTACAATTACATTTGAAAATTTCTTTGCTAACTGTTACATCACTATCAGCATCATCCGGATTGATTTATTTTTGACATTTATATACATATTTTTGACTTCATGCAAAGTCAGCAATTAAAAGGCAAATAAATTTACATTCAAATGAATAGCTATGATTGATTCTGACTGAAACTTATTATACACCTACTGCTTGTATTTGTCTTTATTCTCATTGGTAATTAGTGAGTGGGAATACAAGACTTAGAAGAAAGGAAGTACGTATCATTCATGTGGTGTGTGTCCATCATAATTTTGACATAACAAGACCTCATCTTCAATAGTTTTCATAAATGCAATACCGTAATACACTAAAAGGTTATAAAGGCTAGGCCAATCTAGAATACTAAATATTAAACAGAACAAATTAAAACTTACTACATCTGAGTTACCTGAAATCAGACTCTTTCAGGGATACAAGATAGCAAGTCAAGCAAGAAATCTTGTAACTTTACTTTCTGAAAAAGATGTCATATGTTCATGATACTACATGGATGTATCATACTTTTTACATCTGAAAAGTTATGCTAGATACAGAATGAAGTTGCTACTGTCCTTTAAACAAGATTATATACGTCTTACTGAGTCTCAGAGACTTCACTGTCCAAAATCAGTGAAGTAAAAGTGAGTGAAAGTCACTGAGTGATTATGAAAATCACTCAAATCTTCCTTGCACATCACCAAGCATGCTTTGCTTCTGTCTCCAAACATGGGAGCACTAAACATGTATGTACAGATGGTCAACTGCAAACTGTGAAAATTACAGAGAACATTTTTTTCCATGATTTAGTGATGACCACATTTATAGTGAACAATGAACTGTACAGAACTATATGAGTCTACAGCTCAGATAGAGCTTCAAACTTTTTTTTGTGCATTAGATTAGAAATGGGCAGTAAAATATAAATCAACAATAATAAGCAAATAAATAACATGACAAAAAGTACAAATAGCTACATTATTTATTTTATACAGAATGCAGAATAAAACAGAGCAGTCAGCATGATTGGTAACACCACACCACTTCTCCCACCTACTGGCAACCACCCCCTCCCCAGTGAGTTTTAGTCAATTGAAAATCATTATTACATTATTGCAATATACCTGCCTCATGCCCACAAATGCAGCGAGGGATATACATTGCATGAGGACAACACATCCTCTCTTTTTTACTGAGTGTGTTATGGGCCACTGCTGGATCTGATACATGTTACCTAGAGTGGTGCTTCTGACTTAATGGCAAGTCTTCAGATAATTTTACAAACGAGTTTCATGTCACTTCAACACCAATTCATAATCAAATGCAGTATTACTTGGATGACCATGATAAATTTAGGTTTTAATATATAATTGGCTTTAATCTTAGCAAAATAAAAATTGGGAAGTTCTATTGGATAGCCCAGCCATGCAGGTGCACAAACTGCAAAATCTATCTACATGTGTTTCACTTTAAGATACTCTACATAGTAATGTGCAGTGTACCTTTAAGAGTAGAAAATGTATCTTATATATTTGCTAAGACAGCCAGCCAACCTGAGACAAAAAACCTGCAGTGCCAGTGTGATCCACCAGGGATGGATGTAGGTGGCTTACAGTGACCCAGACACACTACACAGGCAAAAGTTGTTGCTGCAATACTTGTAGTAGGCAGATGCAATCAATGACATTTGTGAAAATGTTTTGAAGTTCAGAAACAATATGCACACTATTCTTTTACTTTTTGCTGGGGAGTATCAGATTACTAATTTCTAAACTAACTGGTAAAAACACCAAAAATCAATGTGGAGGTGGATTTAGTTGAATATCTCCTCAGATTTTCACCCCATTTGCATTTTTAAGTTTAAATTCTTATCCAGAGCCCATTGTCAAATTAATAGCTTAAGGCAATTTCTAGGATATAATAAAGTTTTAATATGAAGAGAGAGAGAGAGAGAGAGAGAGAGAGAGAGAGAGAGAGAGAGAGAGAGAGAGAGAGAGAGAGAGAGAGAGAGAGAGAGAGAGAGAGGGAGAGAGAGAGAGAGAGAGAGAGAGAGAGAGAGAGAGAGAGAGAGAGAGAGAGAGAGAGAGAGAGAGAGAGAGAGAGAGAGAGAGAGAGAGAGAGAGAGAGAGAGAGAGAGAGAGAGAGAGAGAGAGAGAGAGAGAGAGAGAGAGAGAACCAGGGTGGAGGGGAGGTTGGAATGGAGGGAGGGAGGGTGTGTGTGGAGTAGGTCTCTTAGTGAACTGCTGGCATCATAATTTTTCTTCAGTTATTTTATTTTCTAGAAATGGATGAGCTTATAAACAGTACATGCAAGCATGCACTTTCATACTTGTGTGTATGCATGTACTGCACATGCATGCACACACGCGCACGCACACACACACACACACACACACACACACACACACTGGAGAATAACACCTCTTATCATAAACATTTTTTTTTATAAATGTATTAAATAATCTTTTCAGGCTGTCCAAAAATACTGGCATAGCCATTCAACAAGCTATACATCTGCATTTATCCTTGGTAGTACTGCAATAACTCACTACTGGGTTACCTAGGATCAGGCACCATATTTTACCACAAAAGCAAACGTATCTTTATTTTTCCTTAGACTTGTCAGTAATACCAAGTTTCACAGCATAACCTCCTCCAAGTTTCCACCCCACACAAGGCATGATGGATAGTGTTAATGTAATTTCATCCTTAAGCAGGAAGGTAGATGTTATTGTTAATATTGAACCCTAACTGCATGTTACATTTCTTCTAGAGAATGTTGGCTTTGGAGTACTGCAGTATTATACTGGTTAGTATGGATTAAAATGTCAAAAGAAGCTAGAAAGCAAAACATTAGTAAAAACAAGTCCATTAAAGTTAAATCAGTGATGAAGTAATAACAAAGCTATCAAGGAGCCACATCAGAGCACCAATGTCCAAGTATCTTTCATCAACTAATGCATTACTTTGCAGGGTAATTTTCAAACAAAGAAAGTATTCTTATAAATATACAAGACTGCACAACATTCTTGCATAGGTAATCTGTTACTCCCAATAAAATGTAGCAAATAAAAGAAGAAAAAAGTAAATAATAATCAAGTAAATCCAAGACTTTAGAAAAGTTATCTTTCATGTTGCAGAACTTGTAAAAGTCATATTAATCTCCATGAGATGGCCGGCCACCAAGCTAAGAGTAGGCCACCCATTAATGGCTTAAGACACATCACATCACACTGATATCAACCATCTTTGGAAGAACTAGAAAATTTAAGCTAAATAAAAGCTTTCTTATCTATAATAAGATTTTTGAGAAATTCAGCCCATAATAAATGATGCATGTTTCATAATGCGGAGAATGATCTGTTAAACTGAAACTTACCAATGTGCAAATAAAATTTAGTATTCACTTTGTGTTTGTAAAAACTTTTCTTTTTAAAGCAAGAGAAAAAAAAAAAAGTATCATCAGGCAGGATAACATTTCACAAATAAAACCACACTGGGTTGTGGAACTTGTGCCTCAGTAAAATGATGCAGGATTACCAGCATGATCACAGCAAACATTTTCAAGGATTAAGTGGGTCAAGGTCAACCACATACACTATATACACACTTATCTACACTCTCCACAGCTCTATAATAAATAAGTCCCAATATGTTATGGGTGATTGCAATAATATATGGAGGAAAATATGTATTTCCCTACATTGCATCATGTACTGCATTATGATGCATTCATATAAAGTTGTGAGGAAATTAATCTTAATGTGAGAAAAGTGAGAAAAAAAAAATAATGATTATAATTTCATGACATTAATCCACAAACCAATCACAAAAACAAATCCTATACTAAGGTAATGAAGTATGGGGTTAGTTGTCAACCGTCAAACTGTTCTCGAGCAACACTGGGGTAAGTTGTCACCTCCTGCCAGGGCTTCAGTTAGCTGCTACATGCTTGTAAGGCATTATACTAGACCTAGACTACTGTAACATTTTGGCTATATATAACTAGTAATATATATGTCTATATGTTCAATACCACTGCATGGCACAGTAAATAATTTGATCAATCTAATCATCTATTTTCAATATTTTATGCAAGTGAATCATGTGAAACTCTCTTTAAGAAATAAAATTTGCTTGCTTAGCTTTGAGTACACAATTTTCTAAATTTCTAAAATTTCCATCATTATCTTCAAGCTATACACTACTATTTTTTGGCAATGTTATGTGAGCAATTATTTACAAATGACCAATTTTCAGCCTCACTGAAGGCAGCTAAACACTAATGAGCCTCACAAACTGTGAAGAGTGAGCTCCATGGCAAATAAGACAAGATCACAATAGACTAAACTGAAGGGTCTGAAATGTACACACACAAAGATTACTGAATTATGATGACAAACAATGTGTTATACATGTGCCCATAAAGAGGAACTTGTAATAGCCTCATGTATCCATCAAAATGATTAAATATTAAGGCTATCTTAAGAGTATATGTAAGGCCCAGTACATGAATGATACTTATACATTCACAGTTCACATGCTGTTTTCTTTCCCACTCAAGGCTTTCACTTCAACTGTAATTAGGGATTATAATGGCAATTCAGCTTGGTAAAACCTATCTCATTCACAAAAAATGCAAATGCCATTACTATCCATATGAAGCCTAATTATAATTAGAGCAACCTTTTCAGAAGTGATCAACAGATCTGTGACTAAACATCTTGCATAGACCAAACCCCAAATCAACACATTCATTTCTCTTCTCATGCCCCATTTCTATTTGTAATAGTTGGGCTTTTCTCACACAAGTTATCAGCACAAAGTCTACAATTCACACACACTGAGCAGCAGAGGGATCCACTAAAAATTTTCACCTAATTCTGAGAATGTTAATGCTTCCAATTCCATACAGGCTGTTGTTGCTGCTGTTGCTGCTGCTGCTGTTGCTGTAGCCTCCGGTCTTGCTGGTGGTGGCTGTGTGAGGGCTGCTGCTGGTTATTTGACATGGGAGTGGAGTTGCTGGTATCCATTTGCTCATAATGAGGGATTGAAGAAGAGCTATCAGCACCATTAGTGAAGTTGAAAGGGTTCTGGATGGATCTTGGGGAGAAAGGTCCCCCAGAATTAGGAGTGAATGGCTTGCGTGGAGAGCGTGCTTTCACCACACTTGGCCGAGCCATTTCCTCTAACACTGATGGTGCCACATATGTGAAACCCTGTCAAAAATAAATTAAAGGCATATAGCCATATCTCCTTTTCATAATTATAATTTCCAATAATATTTTTCTCAAACATTCACTCACCCTACTATTCAGCTACCTCCAACTCACTTTTACTTGCCACTTTTGTCAGTGGTCCTCACTCACCCTCCAAAATCACATTGTAATTACTAAACCATTAATCAGAAATCAGAAATAACCAGAAAACTGGTTATCTTGAACTGGTTGGTTGAGAATCTCCTATAAGTTTGCCATGTAGGAAGTTTTGCCTTTAATTTTATTGGCTGTAGTTGTATTTAAGTTTTAGTATGAATACTAGATTATACCTCTACATCTGACTGTTTCAATTCATTCAAGTTTTTGATTTAATATAATGTCTTAAGGGGCAGCAAAAAAGTAATATGAACAACTGAAATTGGAAACATTTTGTGCCAGTTTATAGAAAAAGAGGTGGTGGCTGGTCTCTTCCAAAGTAGAGATTGATGTCCTCTACCAAAACTAAAACTGTATTTGTATTCTTTCACAATCTTTCATCCAAGGTGATGCTGAGCTTGACACCCACTCACCCTTGTCTATTTTTTCCTATTCTTAAGGTGGTGATGGAGATTCACAAGTAGTGTGAATCATCTGCAAACTATTGTATTTAACAATCTCATTCAAGGTGATGGGGATTCACAAGTAGTGTGAATCATCTGCAAACTATTGTATTTAACAATCATTTACTAGCATTTCCACATATTTCCATAACAAACAACACTGTCCTCTCATCTCTCCTATAATAACATTAAAAAAAAAAGTCATAGAAACATTATACATACACTCACTCCTTGACTCTTTATACTAAAGCTTTCACTCATTTCACTTTACTTCTTTGATACTCATACATGTCTCTGCATCCTTATATAAAGCCTTCACATATTCAAAAACCTCTCTCCAACATTGCAACATTGCTGCCTGATCAACTCAGTGTTCTTTTCTCAGGATCCAATAATGTAATACACTTTCTTCCCTTTCATTGGCAATTATTGTCATATGTAAATCACAAAACCTGATTCATACACCTTAATTTTTTTTTTCTAAATCCTTCCTTACTCTTCATTAATCTTTGTGATCTACAGCTTAAAAATATATATAAAACATTATTAGTTTGTTTTCCAAGGGAGAAGACTAAAGACAAAAACACCATGGAAAAAAATAAGGCCCATTATTTACCCACACAAAAAAATAGTAAAGTTGTTTGTGAATGTTACACTAAATACATACCAGTTACCCACTTTATTAAGGGGCTTTTCTGAATGCTGCTACCAGCTCCAGGAACATTTTCCAGGATTGTTAAGCCATTTGTTAAATTTTGCACATTTCCAAGCATTGATATTTAACCAAAAAGCTGGAGGAAGTAATAAAAGCCACATGCAATTGAGGTTAGCTGAGATGTTGAGATGCACCTTTCAAATGTGATATGAGAAAAGATCAAAAAGTTCTGAGACTAACTAATGACTGCAAATGAACATCAAAGATCATGGTCAAGTAGTAATTTTAATGCCAATTGGCACTCAGGTCATTTAAACCATCATTAGTATTTGTGTTACATTAATTTTGGCAACCACCATGTAAAATACCATATCATGCATATTAAAGATATTGTATTCTGTTGCTTAGGCATCTTGATAGCACTAAATACACTGTATAAACACTGTAAGCACAAGCATACAGTATATTGGATGAAGGCTGTTGCTACTGTAGACTGGTGCTCCCACCTCCCAGCCTCCCATGCTCCCATTTGGCAGGAAACTGCTGCCACTTCCCCCACCACCAACTGAACAAATTTTTGAATAACGGACATTTGTCCATTTGTCTGGACAATGTATGGGGTCTGTTAAATCCAAATTCCATTAAACCAAGGTCCGTTAAATGTAGGGTCAACCATATTATGGTACCTTCTAACACACTCCACATCACTTAATAGAGCTCACAATTTTCATGTCCAAATCAAAACAGACCACATCATTGCCTAATGTGTGCATGTACTGCAAACCTGATCATAACAACATAGTCATTCAGTATGTTGAAAAATGTGTGGTTTTTCACCTATACCAACAAGAATGCTTTACATGAACCTCCTCACTAGATTTAAAATCATCCAACTTTTTGTCTTTAACAAGATGAAATTCCAGGTGAAACATCACCATTTTGACACCAAGGAGATCTGGGTACAGAACAGGGTTTCCAAAAGGCATTCCAAGAACAGAAGCAGCAACAGGAATGGTGCACTGCTGGAGGTGACTTCTTTGAAGGCATGCCAGTGCAAGCTGACTTGGGTATGTTTTTATTTTTTTTCCAGGTGTAGTCTCAGAACTTTTTGATTGCATCTTGCATATTTAGTGATGATTTGATGCACAACGATCCTAAAACTATATTCCACAAAAGTATTCTAAATATCTGAGGTTCCTCCATAAGCAATAGTCCGTCATTGAAGCCTAAAAAGTAACAATCCCTCCTACGTATGTCATCCAGTTGTTCATGTCCATAACTGTCACTGGATAGCTATAAAAGTATGTACACAACTGTCTTATCTAGTTACCTCTTCTAGCCTCCTTTACCCAGAGAAATGAGAAATATTACTGACATGAGAACCATCAAGATTTTGAATGTATAATTTTGGAAAAGGATTTTGAACAAGGCAAGAAAAACTTCAAGCACATGTTTCCCAAAATGCTTTAATATACACTAAAAACCTAAATGAAATATTGCCCCATAATCCATGATGAGTACATTTTTTGGAGAAGAAAAAACATTAAAACGAATTCATGAGGCTTCGGTCATGCATCATGGGAACTTTTCGTCATATCAGTAAGATTCTTCACAACACTGCAAGCATAATTCATACATATATTTTAACTTATGCTACAATAACACTATTAAGCTAAACTCATTTCTGTTATATCCTCATGTCTGTAGGGAGTCAGCGCCATTTCCTCTAACAGTGACGGAGCCACATATGAGAATCCCTGTTGGAAACAAATTGCACACATATACTATGTTGTAAACCAACATAGGTGGGAAAGGGCAGGAAGGTGGGAAAATATTATGCATTACAAATTTTTCAGACAAAATTTAATCAATCAGTTATTAAAAAATATACCAATAGAGCATGCACTTATGTTAGCTAATAGCCAATTTCATCCAGCACAGAACATAAATTTGCTTCACTACAAATAATTTTACCACAATTCTATGTACAGATCTTGAAAGTAGTGAAGAAAAAATTTATTTCAATCTGACATCTAGTAATCATCATTCTGTACTATAAAATGTCTGCCTTTTCCCAATATGGTGCAGGCCAACAAGAATGAGGAAACTGCACCAGGAGGGCAATCGCACACAAAGCAACCACTGTACAGCACCATGCCTCAATGACTCACCTGTAAAACCTAGAACAACTCTGTGGGGCCCATGAAGACACCTGCTGTAAATTCCCCTTTACAGTAAAGGGACCTAGTCTAGACAAGATGCAAGTCTTGTCTCATTGTGGAAATAAAAATATTTAGAGGATTCCCTTTTCCCTTGTCCTGCCCCTTTAAGTCAATTTTTATGATGCAAAGAAAGTACAGTGGTAGTGTTCTTCCCATCCAACCACGGAATGTGCAACAAAGCTACCTCTCCTACTGTGTGAACAGAAATAAAAATAGAACATGATCAAAGAAGGAACTCTCTACTTACCTCAAAGACCATGTTGGCACTCTCACTGAGCATGTGGTCATCAGGGGAATCAACTGGTGTCTGTTTTGTGAATTTGCTGTCAAACTGGCTCACATCATCCTCACCACTCTGGAGCACACAGAGGAAAGAAATGGCTCATGATGATCCTTGATATTGAAAAGCAAAATACTTATATTAAGAATACAGGTTCTAAAGAGATTGATTTACATACATGCAGTACATTAACAGTACTCTCGGGAAATCTCTCAAACTAAATCAGTGAGGCTGGCTACGCTGTCACTGGCTGTAAGCTGTGCTACACAGATGACCTACACTTGCCTCTGGACCATTAGAGGATCCTTTTAGAATTTGTCTTCAGAAGGAAACCTTATTCATGTTATATCTGTGTAGTGCTAATGGAGAAGAGAACATTATGACTAATTGCTTTTGATTCTTAGGGATTTAAGTGAAAGAATGTATCATGGATTACATATGTATTGTGTTGAAGTTAAAAATGCAAAGCAAACAGCCTTTGTTCTGTTCCTATATCAACAAATAAAAACTCCAGCATTTTATTTGGTTACCAAACAATTACAGCATGATATGTCAGGATTTTCCAAACAAAAAGACACAAAATGAAAAGATTTACTAGATCTGTTTATCTTACTGTTTGTCTTACTATTAAATAACTAATGTCCACCTAACAAACATGTCAAAATTTGTAAGACTTACTAGTACTGGTTTGAATGGAGGATCCAACTTCCGGTTGATAACTTCATCCCAGTTAATATGCTTGAAGAAAAGATGTCTTTTGATGGGCTCCCCATCATCTGGTCCACTGCCCAATCGCTGGCTAACCTGACGCTGTTATGAGAAACACATTATAAACTATGCAGCTCATAATATTACTTTCTACATGAATTAACAGTCAAGAAAACCAGAGAGAGCTGACAGAAGTGCGTGCACTGCATACCTTAAGCAGTTTACGAATGAGGTCTCGTGCATCTGGTGTCAAGTAAGGTGGCAGATTCAGCTTCCCCTTTAGAATCTTCTCAATTGTCTTCTTTCGATTCTCTGCTGTAAAGGGTGGCTGAACAAAGAATTTCCTGATTAGGATTTGGTTTTGGCAGAGTTACTAACTACATTAATAGCAAAATGGCAGTTTGGCAGCTATTACAGGCAATGCTGGAGGAACTATAGGTCTACCTGCCACAGTAAATACTCCATGTTCCCTAAGCTCAGCTATCTCTTACATCTATAGAAACATCACCAAAGCTCAAGGTAAACTCACCGCACCCGTCAACATATCATACATGAGTGCTCCAAGAGACCACCAGTCCACTGCCTTCCCGTGGCCGGTACGAGTGAGGATCTCTGGTGCCATGTATTCAATGGTTCCACAGAAGGTGTGAGTCACAGAGTCATCCTAAGGAAATGAAGAGCAATGTCATCACTGAGACTTATAATTATAGTGTACTTGATGTATGATCTACGAACTAGGCTAACATCTAATTTAAAGATTATGTAGAAGAGAAAATATGTCATACTTTATCTCATTGTTGGAATAGGATCACGTTACTAACAGCCTCTTTATAACATATGTAGGGAACACTAGGGAATATGGCAAAATGTACAGCCAGGTCATATTCCCCACCACTATCACAGGGGGACTTCATTGCTGATTCTACTAAATCTGATAAACCAAAGATCTTTTCCTTCACTCAATCCAATGAGCTCATGAATGTGTTTACAAAAAAAGCAGCATTTAACAGCATTAAGAGCGAGGCTATCTTGTAATTTACATTGGTAACGATTGATGTTAGAATATTTTATATTGTTACAATGGGACAGCCTTTTCATCTATACAAAATTGACCAGACCAAACTTATACAGCACAAGCAGACTATGAGAAGTATCAAACATGACTAAACTAGATCAAACTAGAACCTGTTTGGAACTCACTGTCTGAATGGTCAAACAATAAGCTCATCACGAGACTACAGTGTTTGGAAACAAATATTTTGCAGGAAAACTACAATATCACATAATTAATTTATACTATGAGTATGTGTTCATGGTATTTCCATAAAACACAACTTGGAGATTAAATCAACAAACAGGGGGAAAAAACCACCTAAACTTTATAAATAAAGAATTACATTTACCTGAATCTTTTCTTTGCATAATCCAAAATCTGTAAGCTTCACATGGCCAAAGGAGTCCAGTAGTATATTCTCTGGTTTCAAGTCTCTGTAGATGATGCCCTCGGAATGGAGATGTTCCAGAGCCAGTATGATCTCGGAAATGTAAAAACTGAACACAAAGAATAACTTTAGCATTTCACCAAAAATATAAGTGTCACAGTGTTCTTCATATATAATACACTTACCAATCACACACATTTTTGTCAAAAAAAAAAAAAAAAAAAAAAAAAAAAAAAAAAAAATATATATATATATATATATATATATATATATATATATATATATATATATATATATATATATATATATATATATATATATATATATATATATATATATATATAAAACAAAGTCAAACACGAAGTTGAAGCTGTGCATACTAACTAGACAATTAAACAGTGAGGTATACCAAATGAAGATGCAAGAATAACTCACCAAGCTGTGTCCTCCATGAATATTCCCTCTCTTTCCAGGTGCATAAAAAGCTCTCCACCAGACAGGTATTCCAAGATAAGGTACAACTTGCCACCCGTTTGAAAAGCATATACCAGATCCACAATGAAGGGATGCTGGGGGGAACAAAACATTTTTCATATTACACACAGTACCTTATTTTACATGAACTAAACCTCATTATGTTTTCTACCCTAAGTAATAATACAAAAGCTAATAATTCCCATAACCAAATATTAAAGGATAGTCTCAATTTCAATATTTATTTTTATGGAAAACACACAAGATGGTTTTGTAGTAACTGTATTTAGTAAGACTTGTTCCAAAGAGTCCTTTTTTTCTGCAAATTTTTTTTGTCTTACATGAACAAAAAGTAAATTTAGGAACTAAGAAAGGTGCATGTGGATTAACATATACAAAAGTCTCTTAGGGAAGGAATAACTTACTACAATTACCTTCTTATAAAAAATAAAGCATGTGAGGGAAAGGGCATGATGATCACGTTGTCTTCTTAACACCTGTGTTAGACCATCACAACCTATTATCCTCTCTTTGCAAACACTATTAGACATTCTTAATCAACACATTTTATTCTATGAAATCAACTAAAGTGGTAAATCTAAATGTTTGAATTATGATGCATACCAGGTGGATCTAATTCAGAACAAAATTATTTGTACTGGAAAGTTCAAACATAATAAACTCAACTACAAATAAACAAATGGTTTCAAGTGAAGATAAAACAATACATTATTGTCAGAGGTCACTAGTAAAGCAACACTTTACCTTGACAGCTTCAAGAATGTTTCTCTCAGCCTTTGTGTGCGCTGTATCCTTCTGGTTACGTACTATTGTGGCCTTTTTCAGGACCTTCATGGCAAAGATCTTGCCACCTCCTCTGCCACCTGTCATTTTTCTAACCTAAAAGGTAAAAGTTGAATACAGAACTTAATACAGTAACACATTCTTAGTATTAGCAACAAGTTACTGTATGCCAAAGCTCACAGCAATACTGTTTAACACATGGAAGATAACATACCTGAAAGACTTTGCCATATCCACCTTTGCCAAGAACCTTCAACAACTGGAAATCTGAGGGGCGGACCTTCTCTCTGCCTGGATTAACTGTGCTGTCAGACAACTGTAGGGTCTCAATTCCCTCAGCCCTGAAAATATTTGTTTATTAACTATTTTTTTTTTCCAATTCAGATAAACCTGGACCTACTGGTGTATATAAAAAAAAAAAAAAAAAAAAAAACTTGGAAGTGACACACTTAAGATCCCAAGAAAGTTCCCAGGAACAAATTTCTGCCATATATACATTTATTATAAGACAGATGCATACAAAGAAATATATAACTTCCTGTTACTGTCATATGAAGCATTCAATGACTCCGCCACAAGTGTACACTTGACTCTTGGGATCAACTGAGACTAGCATAATCTCAAGGATTACATTTATCAAATCTGTCAGAATAATGGCAAGGTTACAGAATATCTATTTGGGATGAAATGTATGATACTTACTGGAGAATTGCATTCATATCTGGGCCTTGTTCATACTGGCTCTGAAAACAAACATAATAAGATGTAAAATACTTTAGTGAAACCTTTTCATTGTGTAAATAAATATGAAGACATATAAGAAACGAGTTAAAAAAAGGAATTTAATGGAAGAAGACCAAGCTCTCAAGTGAAATACAATGATCAGAGAATAAATAAAAATATATGAACATGAATCACACTATGATTAAACTAAGATTTTTTGTGTAGTCATGCAATACTGTGAAAATGAATACATTTTCAACTAGAAAATAAAGAAGAAAGTATAAGTGAGAGGCCATTTGATGGTCTTGGTAACCTGTGTTTAGTCCTGCTGGAAGCTGGCCATTTTCAGGCTGTCACTGAACAGCTGAAGACTACCCACATGCTTCCTATCACCCCTATCTTCAATGGCAATTGCATTTGAGAGCTATACAGTTAGCACCAAAAAAAAAAGATGACAAAATTATCAGTTGATCTCAGTGAGTGTATGACATCCAGCTAGTTTAATTCAGTTGCACGGGGGAAAGCGAAGCACTGATAATATCTGACCAGGCAGCTCAAGACAGATGGTGGCCTTGGGCATGCTCAAGAACCAGAAGAATTATAGAATTGCCTACCAGCACTGCAGACCAAGATATATATATATATATATATATATATATATATATATATATATATATATATATATATATATATATATATATATATATATATATATATATATATATATATATATATATATATATATATATATATATATTTAAGTAAGTAAATAAATAAAACTTACAATCTCCTTATGTTCCTGATTGGTACATAGCCTATTACTGGCTAAAACACATCACAGCTGAATCTCAAATGATTTCTAACTTTTCCTAACTGCAGCCACCCTGGAGAGCAATGGCTGCTGATTAGAAAACTGATTCTTAATGCATAAAAAGAAGTAGGTATAAAACAATATAATCTGGATGGAAAAACTGAATGCGACATTTTCTCAGTCTAGAATTCTAAAAGAATTACATTCCCTTACACCCTACTTGAACACAAAGTATATTTCATGGAAGTACAATTAGTAAGATGTACCCAATCTTGGAAGTAGCTCAATATATTCTAAATATGCAGTGTTACACCAAAAATTACTATGTATTTCAATAATGGTTTAATTCATACCTACTACAGTTACAGTAAGCTCTTACTTAAAATGAATGCTCCATTAGTGAGACAAAAGTCAGCTGGAGGCGACTTACTTGGTCAACAGATCCAGTTCATATACCATATTTCCTCAAGTATACATAGATCTCATGTATAGGTTGACCCCTGATTTCTGGTCAGGAAATTAGTAATTTACAGCATACCTTGGTCACCTATATGTACATGATTGACCACCTATATGAAGTGTAGCAACCTCTAACATCTACCCAATGAAAATATCTATTAACCTTGGAGAGAGAGAGAGAGAGAGAGAGAGAGAGAGAGAGAGAGAGAGAGAGAGAGAGAGAGAGAGAGAGAGAGAGAGAGAGAGAGAGAGAGAGAGAGAGAGAGACCTGCTCCTCCTCCTTTGCTCTGTTAGATTATTAAGATGTGAAATCTTTGTCTTGGACACTGGTGTTTATATGACCACTCACTCCATCCCCTATCTTCATATGTCCTATCTCTCTCTCTCTCTCTCTCTCTCTCTCTCTCTCTCTCTCTCTCTCTCTCTCTCTCTCTCTCTCTCTCTCTCTCTCTCTCTCTCTCCTTGTATTTTGTATTCTTAAACATTGTGGTGTTTTACCTATTCTTAAACATTATGATGCTTTAACTCACTCATCAATTTTGAATCAGCTGTTGTGGAAATTACTGGGGTTTTTGAGTATTGGCAGAATTCTGGCAAGAGTTGAACAAAAGATTCTGCACCATCAATAGCAAAAACACTTATGGGAGCCCAGCTGATCATCTCTGTGGCCTATGAAATTATTCCTGATGACAGCCTTGAGTGTCTAAGAATATAACCTGGTTTCCTCAAGTATCAAAATGGCTAATATGGAAGCAAAACCCAGAAGACAGGACACCAATACAAGGAGGAATGAGAGAGGTGCCATGTGGAGCAGGTCTACTGTAAAGAACCTAGTGGTGGTGAATGCAGGTTGGTCTCAAGGATCAAAGCAACTAATAAGGAAAAGAAAGGAGAACCCAAACATAAACAAAGCAGTATGGCTGGCACAAAAAGCAAAGCAGTGCCTCAGGGAGCAGACCTCATTTCCCAAAAGTATTAAGAATAAGAGTTTTTAAAAATCTACATAATGTAATAGAAGCTTAAAGAGAAAGGAGAACCCAAACACAAACAAAGCAGCATGGCAGGCAGGGAGGGCAGATTAGCGCTTTACAGAACAGGTCTCACCTCAACCAGAAATATTTAAGAATAAGGGATTTATTTTAAGTCTCCTGGTGTTTTAAGCACCAAATAAGGGAAAGGTAAGACAACATAAACAAGAGCAGCATGGCAGGCAAGGAGAAAATAGCAGCGCCCCGGGGGGACGGTCTCACCTCCTACAAAAGCATATAAGAATAAGGGTTTTTAAAGTCCCCTGGAGTAACAAAGCAGCTGATAGGGGAGAGGAAGAACCCAAACAAAAACAGAACAGCATGGCAGATTTGGAGGGTACAGATGACCTGGTAGAGCTGGACCTGACTTTAAGTGTGCCCTAAGCGCTTAAAACATACATGATACTGCCAAGGGAATATCAAAGAAGGTAATGGGAAGGAGAGATGTGCACCCAAACAGAGCAGCATGGCAGGCACGGAACGTTCATAAAACCCTAGGAGTGCTGGGTCTTATTTTATGAGACACTTCAGCGTTAAAAAAAATACATGGTGGAGTCTTTGGAATATTAAATCCGGTAACAGGAAAGAGAAAGGTACACCCAAACACAAACAGAGCAGCATGGCAGGCAAGGGGGGGGGGGGCAGAGGGCGCAGCGAGGAATGGGCCTCACCTCCTCCACTTCAATCGCGTCGTCATCGGACTGGTCACACTCGATGGCGTCCTCCTCCTGCAACTCCAGATCAAATAAGCCCGGTGCCGCCATGACGAGGGCAGCTCTGAGGTGTTCCCTGCTGCAAGTGTCCCGTGGTGGCCCAGCTGAACCAAAACAACCACTACATGAGACCTGAGCACAGGGAGTGGGGACACTGGTGAGAATGTTAAAGGGCAAAACTATTATTAAAGGTCCCTTGTGTTATTTTACGGTCATCTATGTTTCGTGTGTGGGTATTCTTTTTATTAGATTTGTATGATGAGTATATTCAAATGTATGATGGGGTTATTCTTGTGCTTTCTTTGTGATTCATAAACTAATAAGTGTTGACAGTAATGGCGAAAGTGGCCGAGATCGGGGTGGAAAAGGTTAAAATGCTGTTTATCAACCTTCCTCCTTCTGAGTTTACAGTGCCAAGTTTTTATCCACAAATTCAATTGTTATTTTTTCGATGATAAAAACAATGGTGAGAGGAGATCCTTGCAAAAATGTCTTCACCCTCTCTTGTGTGTTTTTCCTTCATTACTTTCTGGCTTTTCTCCCAATTATATGTATATTTTAACTCCTTCCTCGTATGATGCAATACTACAGCTGTTTCTCGTACACATTAACACACTCTTAATTCATGCGTCACAATTTAAGACGAAATGAACATGTCTATTCGATTTTCGTCAATTAACAGAAATACCGCACTTTCATTTTTTTGTTCCGCAAAACTGAATAGTTTTCAGAGACCTCACCATTACATTATTACGCCTCAATTTTAAGAATCGCGTAGTAAGGCGGAATACGCCGCGCCACTCTCAATCACTCTTAATGGTTTCTCAAGGGTCCACATAGGCAACAAGGAACCGACGCAGTTTACCTCTAGCACACTGTTGTAGGGAGTCTGTGGTCGCCCTGAGGAGCTCCTACACTTGAATGTTTGTCTGGGCGCACCACTGATAAGGTGTGTGTGTGTGTATATGTATATATGTACGAAGAAGATAAGGAGTCAGCCCAGGTACTCATGTCTATTTTATCTATATTTCCTAATCCAACAGCACTTGTCGATCTAAATATTACTTCATGACGTGCTCGACGAGACTTAAATCGTGGTGTTGTGTTAATGTATGAGCATTTATGCGTTTCTCTAGCCACGTGTGTCGCGGCGGCCTTGTGCCACTTTTCTGCAAGGTTATTATGAAATGTGCTCGTGTGACGTAAATACACTGTTATACAATTATCTTCCACATAAATTAGTGTGGTACATATGTTTTGTCCCTGCTAGTGGATGCGGTGGGATGAGTACGTGCACTGTACTTTCGTAGTCTTCATTTGGGTCTTGCGTACTCACACACGCCTCATACTTCAACAGATCAACAAGCATGAGTAGATGTATATACAGCTGCAGTGACCAACACTAATTTTTATCAACTGATATCAACATTAGTAGTAACACAATAACTCAATCATTAAAACTATGCAGGCCACCTCCTCCAGCGCAGCGAGACAGCTGGATGACGGCAGATGAGGCATACTCTGCGAACATAGAACTTTCAACTTGTTTTCCTTTACTCGGCTTCAGTTCGTGCGCAATCACACATTAACTCAGACCAGGTGGACTGGTTGTTTTGTTGCAATTCCCAGAAACAATGACTTGACGGAAACGTACACTGCACAAATGAAATCGGATACATCATATTTATCTGGGGGTAAAGAGAAGTTTCTTTTAAATTACTGTATTGCATATTATTCTACTTTTGTTCTTCAGTAAGTCTCTTCCCGAGCAACCTAGAAGGACTGTAAAAGGGAATGATCAAGGATAAACATACAGAATCTTTAGAAGCGGAGTCAAGGAAGTTGGGGTTCTTGGGAAGGGTTCAGGGGGCAGTGCTGCTGTACTTACAAGGGAAGTTGAGGACACTAGTGAGCGAGGCTGACAAGTTCAGGGTCGGAGATCACAGAGTACGATTATTTGGGAGAATTTCAATATTCCGTTTAAGGTCATGTGTTATGTTTTATTAGACACTCCCTTGGAAGACGCGTCTGATATGGAAAGCCGCCAGTAATTCAAAAGAAATGCGTTTGGATTTTCACCTGTACATTCTTAACGTTGATATTTTTATGTGTGGGATTATCACAGTGAAAAAAAAAATTATATATATATATATATATATATATATATATATATATATATATATATATATATATATATATATATATATATATATATATATATATATATATATATATATATATATATATATATATATATATATATATATATATATATATATATATATTATGGGAATTTTACAGTCTGCTTCATAACTGTATTCTAATGATGGTGACAATGATGCAGTGCATGCACTTACGATAAGTTCTGTGGTATACTTTCGCGTGTAGCAGGGCAGGGAGGTTGATGCACGTGGGCGGCGGCCTTTGTCCGGTGTGGCTTGGCTGCTGTGGTCCACCGTATGGTTCCTTCCGTTTAGGTGTTTTGATGGACAGCGATATAAACACACTGGTATGACCACCTTATATGTTTACAGCACGAAAGATATACAAATGTAACACAAGAGGTAGATGAGGCAGTTCTAAATAAGCAACACTGGGTACTAAAGGCGTGAGCTGCTACTGGAGCCTCAACCTCAAGTGAGCCAGCGCTTGGTAAACATCTGCTTGACCGCGTGGGGGTTTGGGGGCAAGTCAGGTCATAGCCTCAAGCCACAGGAGTTGCCACTTGGTATTAAGAAAGTAAACACGTCATGAATCTGGGCGTCTTCAACAGAGAGGAAATGGTACTCAGAACTAAGGAATTCCCAAACCAAAAAATTCAAAGAATAGAAAAAGGGGGAGGGGGGGAAAGAAAAAGTTGTTTGTTTTTATGTGCACAAGAAAAATCCCTGATCCCGCCGTGATACTTTTATGGTATAGAGGGGGAAAACGAGGTACAGGGAGATTCAAGGAAGTTTAAGTATTTATTAAAGATCCTCCTTGGGGACGATACTTTCAGCATCTCTTGTTATTGTAAATAAATCCTGTTCGCTTTGCATGAGAAAGGTGGTAGATGGGCAAACAGAAAATGAGTAGGCCTACGTGTGGAAGGTCTAACTGTGCGTTCTTCTTGGGAATGAGGCGTTCTCACAACAAGGTGTCTATGGAGAGAGGCTGTTCAGAGACAAACATCGAGTTTCGTTCCCGACACGTGTGCTTCCCATGACCTTGCGTAAATAACCATTACGTCAATACGGGAAAGGACCAGATTCATACGCAATAGTAAGGCTCGGCAGGTAGCGATGTAGTGCGTGATGACGATACAAATTATAATAAATAAAAAAAGTAGCACGTAATCCAAAGCAAGGGAAGGGATTAACAATTTATTTGAAAACATGATTCAAAATGAAGCAATCGACTGAACTTTTTCTTTGTTTCGTTCGCACACACACACACACACACACACACACACACACAATGAAAGGGGGTAAGGGTGATATAAAGATATGTATAAGATGAAGATGGCACTAGAAGGTTCAAGGACAGACAGGTGCGTAGATAATAACAAAACCAGGGTGTAAGGAGAAAGATATGGATGGATGGAATCATGAATGGAAGACGGATGGGAGTGTGGGAGTAGCTGGTGAAGGTGAAGGAGAAGAGGGAATTGTAATTAAAGATCACCTGGATTCGATATCATTAACAATGTGACTGATGGAGTGTACATAAGAACACAGGAGAATAAAGAGATTGCTAAAGGCCAGTTGACGTACACAAGAAAGTTACTGAAACCTACACGAGGCAGCTCCTTTAGGTGTAATAGGTGTGTGGCATGTACGTTGAAACTATTATCGATATAAACACATATAATCAGTATCACATGACCTAGAAAATAAACGAGATCAACACCAACGCCAAGATTTATAGTTATCTTTCACAGACCCTGCCCACAGACCTAGCAAGTGACGGATGTGTAACGTGTTGCAAGCTTTGTTCGTTATAAATTAGTTCTTCTTTCTACACGATCCAGTTCTCTTTAAAGGCGTTACTATTGAGCTCTGGCATTTTCTTATCAATCCAAGTATTAGTCTATGACACATCTTGGTAAGGAAATGCGTTGTGCTCTGTCCTTCATCTTCTCGGCCCTTGAAACTGTACTGAATGTTATCGTTATCTTCCCTCAGCTTTTTATTATTTATTTTCTAGACTTATATTTAATGTCCTTTGGCAATTTAATGATCAGTCAACGAGATAACGAGAAATAGAGTGAGTTATTTGCCGTGGCTTAGATATTCAGACCTCAAAGATAACCTTTCTCCTGTGGCCGAGATGCTCCAGCCTTTCACTCATCCCGCCGCAATCGCCGCACACCTGCCCATACCTTGGCGACTCTTCACGTGGCCAATGGCAACTCGTAATATATTTAGTCCAGAAGCGAAATGTTTACTTTTTTCCGGTGGTCATGTTACTTAGTAGTTTTCTATGAGAGATTTTTTTTTGTTTTGTTTTATATCTTGTATGTATGTTTTTTTTTTTCTAGCGTGTTTTAAATACTTTTTAAGTTGTTATGATGCAAAAGTAAGTAAAGTGTTGTAAAGTAAAGCTGGACGAGTGATTTGTTACCATCTTATCATCTTATCTCACCTCCAAATAACTTTCATGTCTTTTTTTTTTTCTTTCGTTCATTCTCATATTTCTCATCATCCTCGTCATCACCACCACCACCACCATCATCATCATCACTATCATCATCATCATCTTCGTAAAAGGTTAGGGTAGCTAGGACAAACGTACCCACATCTTCATTCACCATCAACAAAACTAACCCTAAAAAAGTAAATAAAAAATAAAATAAACTAGTATTCCATTACTTCAGGACGTGTTTACATGAATGACTCTGCAAATCTCTGTTACTACACTACACACTTTTAAGCCGGGAAGCAACAAGCCATCGCCGTGGGGTCCCTCAGTTTTCTGACTCACGGGCAGAGGTAGTGGTGGGGGTGGTGGTGGTGTCAGCTGGGAGTTACTAAGCTGGGCAGTGGGCACGAACCTCAGTTACCCCGAAGTGATATGCGGGTCGGGGCGGCTACAATTTGTTTCAATTTATTTATCCACATTATTTATTGCTTTATTCATTCTTTGCCTGCTTGCTGTAGTAGTAGTAGTAGTAGTAGTAGTAGCAGTAGTAGTAGTAGTAGTAGTAGTAGTAGTAGTAGTAGTAGTAATAGTAGTAGTAGCAACAGCAGCAGCAGCAGCAGCAGCAGTAGTAGTAGTAGTAGTAGTAGTAGTAGTAGTAGGAGGAGGAGGAGGAGGAGGAGGAGGAAAAGGACGAATATCGACACCTGCGGAACTAAATTGCCCAGTCATTTGGAAGCCTTCTGTACTAATTCTGGAGTAGTAGTATTAGTTGTAGTAGTAGTAGTAGTAGTAGTAGTAGCAGTAGTAGTAGCAGCAGCAGCAGTAGTGGCATACAAACGTAAAAGTATATATATACTGTAATGAAATAATTATATACATTTTCGGTCATTACTCTATTAATAATCATCAAAAGACAAACATGGGAGTGATCTTATCCTGACAATCAAGATGGTAAATTAAAAAGGACATCTTAATGGCATTAACTATTATCATTGTTTTAAGGACTGATGGATATGATAACAAGACCGATCGTCAATGATAACATATTCCAACGACTTTCAAGGTTGAGAGCACGACTAACACACACACACACACACACACACACACACACACACACACACATACATACACACACACACACACACACACACACATTAGATAAAATGGAAATATATATGTTAATAGATGATTCAAAATGCTTCGAAAAATACCACCGTGCACTTTCTTATTATTGTTCAACTTGATGTTTTCACTATACACTTTTAGATAAATTCATGGTTTTCACTTCGTTTCTCTGTCTATTCAGATAACTTCATCCTCTCTTTTACTACTTTCACTCCCTCTTCTTGTGTCTTTCTTTCACTTTTGTGCTTCCTTCAGTACTCGTTTTTATGGTTTTCATGGTTCTTACCACGCTTCAGAGTCTACTTCACTTAGTTATCTTTACATGTTTATTGAATTCTTTCATTTTCTTTTTACTTTCCTTCCCGCTTTCCTTCCTCCTTCCCCCACCTTTCCTCCATCCATTCATCCTTCCTTCCTTCCTCCCTTCCTTCCTTCCCTCCCTTCCTTCCCTCCCTTCTTCCGTGTCATATCTTCAGGGCGGGCAATTGTCTTTCATGTACATCTCGGTCATCCAACAGGAAGATAAAGGACCTTGAAGCGCCTCAGTCACTTCACGCAGCGCAAGGAAGTTATCTGATATTGTTGCGCAAATGATATTTCGTAATGGTCTTTAGAACAGTGAATCTGATCTGAGAGGATGTTCGTGTTAAGATCCAAGTAATACATCCATTAAGGCTGCAATTCGGCTGCGTGTAATTACCGCCATTAATGGGGGTCTGTGTTTACTTGTGTATTTGTGAATGTAGGTCTGTGTGCCTTTAATGTTTTATGTGTCGAGGAGTTTCGTCACGCATTATAAAAGGAATTTGCAAGGCTCTGTTTCCTTATGTGTATGAATGTAGGTTTGTTTGTCTTCATTTATTCTGTGTCAAGGAGTTTAGTCAAGGGCGCGCACACACACACACACACACACACACACACACACACACACACACACACACACACACACACACACACACACACACACACACACACACACACACACACACACACAAAGGAAAACAAAAAAAAAAAAAACGAAAAAAAAGAGAAAATTCCTCTCATTGCCGCTTCTCGTGAAAAAAAAAGTTACAGAAAGAGATTCCAAAAATGTTATCTATCTAAAGGAGATCTAAAAAAAAGTTGTCTATTTATGCATTTTCGTTCACTATCGATATCTTGTCAGCATCCTCCTCCTCACGCTTCGGCATAACACCACATGATCACAAGTGTTCGTCACGCACCTGCTGCCAACCTTCACGCCACCAAGGTCGCTCTGAGTCTCCACATTCCATACAAACTCTAAATTGCTGCCATTTGTGCACCGATTCGTGGATGCCACCCACTCACCGCACATCTCCACGCGGACTGTAATGTGGGAAGCCGGAGCTACACACTCGAGATGACTGGCTGAAATAAAGAGCGAGCAGAGAATTAGCAGCTGTATCATCATCATCGCCGTGGCACTCAGGCGGCATGTGAACAGCGTGTGAGCACCACTAAAGTAAGAAGGGCTATGAGCAGTCACACGCGGCCCAGTGCAACCCTCCCCTTCCGTTTCTTCCCGTCCCTTTCCTCTCATCTTCCTTCCCCCCCTCCTCCTCCTCCTCCTTTGCGGTGTGTTATCCCGGTTAGAAGCCTGCCACATTTGTCACTCTGAGGTTACCGAGCATTCATCTACACTATCAACTCTTGAGTCACCTTGAGACACGCCTCCCCGAGTCCCCGTTTCATTAAAGGTATGCCACCCATGAGGGACACCGTGATCAGAGTTGCCAGACAGCCTGGAATCACGTTGCTTCAAGGATATGAGACAATGATCGTGTATGTTTTGGTAGGATTGAATAATCTCACTCGGCAGTAGTTTGGTGCATGCACAGCACTTATTGCTAAGAGAGTACTGGCGTGTCGGTGATGGAATGCCCCTTACGTCATTCGAGCCTGAATACTTAAATCCATAGGCATCCTTCGCTGCCTGACATGGATGAGTTAACACTTAAGAGGAAGGGTGTGTGTGTGTGTGTGTGTGTGACATACAAGTTACGAAGTCCTGTTCAAGCGATGTATTGCCATAGTAATGTTAATATGTAAAGCATGAGTGAATTCTTCTGCTCTACTTATTCTCAAGCTAACACCAATCCGCCCCAAGGGGGAGCCTGACGAAGTGGTGGCCGACACTCACTTATAAACATACTACTTGTATGCTAGAATCTAATCGGATTTACAAAAAAAAAAAAATAAATAAATAAAATAGATAAATAAAAATAAATAAATAAATAACAATGAAAAATCTATATCTGTTGAAATTAAAAAGTCATATGTAACTACTCTAAGACGAAAAAAAAAAAAAAAAAAACTGGAGGTGAGGGGAGGGTGTTATAAAATAGCGCTTTCCTCCCTGAGAGTCTGCCTGGCTGTTCCTTGTGTTGAGACAGGTCGGGTTGAGGAAAGGTAATCTTAGTACACTTGGTCTCGGTCTGGTGACACTGTGGGTGAGTTGTTTCAGGTGGCTCTTCTCTCTCCAGGGTCCTGAAACTGGCCACACTGAGGTCAGGACAGTCACAAGATGCACCTGGCAGAATCGGATGTAAGAAAGGTGGTGCCAGTGCCATGATTAGTTCGGTACAGAGGATGAGGAGGTGCTAAGAGGTGCCATCCTGGTGGAGGGCTTCGTGGTTGCAGACTAGCGGCATAACAGTGATCAGCTTACATGACGACGCAAATGATATCAAGAGTGACAAGGGAGGAAGATACGGTATTAAAAAAAAAAAAAGCGTGCTCTGAATCTATTTTTTTTTTTAGAAAGCTCAGGTGGGAAAAACTAGAGATGGATAAGAATGCCCTCGTAAATAGCGAAGCCTTACTAGCAATGATTACTGGTATTCAGCAGGGAGAGTTTCGAAATAAATCCGAAAGCAGATGCAAACAACTGCCAGTGTTTGGTAACATTACACAACTCACTGATTGGCTCCCAGGAGGAAGCAATGCACGGAATTTAGAAACCATAGGAGGAGGATAGATGAGATGAAAGTGTTTTCTGACAAAACATGGTTGATAATGACTATCTCTGCTATTATTTTGTATTGAAATAAAATATTTGTGAGTGCGCGCGCGCGTCCACACACACACACACACACACACACACACACACACACACACACACACACACACACACACACACAGCTGTTTGCCATAAAATACAAGTCTGGTAATTTCCATATTGAACGTTATAAGAAATGTGAGGAGGGCGAGTCATCCACTCTAAATCCGGAGCCGTATCGATCTATGCCAGAGAGGCAGGACCAGACAGCCTACGTATGCACAGCGATGCACGCTAGCCTAACGACGCTAATCCTGGAGCGGCCAAGACCAGATTTTAACATTTATTTTGCTTTGTTTGGTCTTTCTTAGTCCGTGATCTAGAACGGGAATGTAATGAATCTCTGGACAAGTCGAATGAAATTGCAATTCATTGTGGAATAATGCTTATGATCTATATTCGTAAAGTAATCTTGAAGCGTAAGAAGTCGCGCGTCATTCATAAGGTGATCCTGTAAACTCTCACCACAAATCATTAGGTGTCTTATCTTGACTGTCTGAACAGACTCTAGTGAAATTTATTATAGTTTTCAAGATCTTCGTGATTTTACTGATAGCTCTGCACTACCGATGAGAAAACATCCATGAGAAGCTAATTAATCACCTTTGAGGACTCTGAAAATAATCCCTATGAAAGCCCAAAGCCTTTCAGAATACGGCCTCTGTTTGGTAAACTTTGTTTTGACAAGAATTGAGAAAAAAAACAACAACTGTAAAATAAAAATAAAAAAATGAATAAATAAAATTGCGTGCTAGCCAAATATTCGAAAAAAAGTCACGTTTGGTTCTTTCTTACCTTGTGAGAATATGAATCTCCCAGGTGAGAGGCTCCCACCAGTTCACATTCTTCTCCTTATCTCCAGTTACGTCACGCAGGAAATCGCGCGATATGCTCTCTGAAATCCCCATGTCTCAGGGCTAAGATGTATGGGTCGTACATGCTACTCCAGTATTTCATTGCCTTAGAACGACTTCAGAAAATCGAAGAAAGGGAAGCAGACACGGTGACCTCTCGTGTGTTATGTATGATATAAGACCATAATCTGAAACACTTCTGCCCGCACCTCGACTTCTTTAAATATGGTCTGTTGAAGTGATGCTGAATTTTATTTATTTATTTATTTTTTTTATTTTTTCATTTTTATTTATTTATTTATTTTTTTACGGTAATAATGATAGATTGATAAAATTTCTACATTATGAACAGGAGAAACACTCTTGAAAATCCAGCTAACCATTTATGGGGTCTTTAAAAACCGTCATTACGAGAGGGCAAAGCGTTTCTGAATACGGGTCATATAATACACTCCTCCACTTCATTTCTGAAGCATGGCATGAAGAAATACAGACTTCTCCCTTAGTTCCCTCACAGTGTGAGAGAAGGCAGGTAACGGGTATCATTCAACTAAGTAGCTGTGTCGTTGGAGTCCATCAATGTATCTTTGATTATAGCTCAGTAGACAGATATGGTTAACACGCTGCTGACTTAACTGCGTGATTCAGTAGAACATCAGTTCATGTTGACGATAACTATGATGACAAACTAAGTGGATCTTTGTTAACTTTCATTGTCCATACGGATGAAGGCAGACCCAGAACTAAGAACAGAAAAAGGAATAATGCCTGCCTTCATTGTGAATCATACTAATCGCGGGCCAGCCAGAAGACGTGACTAGGGCAGTAAAGAGCAGCGAGCGTATAATAGTGGGAGGTCACCACATGGAGACTGTTGGCATGGCAAGTTATCTCATAAATTTAGAACTTTTATTTACGCAATAAATACAAGATGCCAAAATCGTTTTTTTTCTCCATTACGTATACTAGATGACAGAGTGTAACTACAGCTTTATCCATATTAGTTTAACAGAGAGAAAATAATTGTCTTTTAGAAGCTGGTATAGTGCCATTCTGAAACATTTCTGCAGCACACATTCACTATATTCAAAACGTTGTAATTGGAGCTACACGGGTTTTTAAGGTTGTTTTTATGGTTCTCGTGACAGATTAGCAAGCTTTCTACATTATGAATATGTGAAACAGTCTTGAGAACCCGGCTAAGCATCTATGTGGCCTTTGAAAATAGTTGTGATGAGAAAGCGAAATGTTTCAGAATAAGGGTCACAGTTAAACTGTAAAGAAACAGGCCCAGATACTTCAGGCTAGCACATACTGAGGTCATCAGCCCTTTAAGAACCCTGCGAGAGGATGAATAATAGTAGTAAAAATCCTGATGCAAGCACATGAATCTCTCTCTCTCTCTCTCTCTCTCTCTCTCTCTCTCTCTCTCTCTCTCTCTGGTGACAGTGGGTCTCTTATGCGATGGACATCTGTAAACAAGCCAGGATGATTTTTTTTCCTTATATGTCAAACAAGAACATTAGTTAAGGTTACGTAACTGCTTGATATCATATGCAGGTTTTCCTTCAAGCTAAGGCAGGCAATGAAAATGTGTGTGTGTGTGTGTGTTTGTGTGTGTGTGACCCAATCTTATCTTTGATGGACTTCCTATGAATTATCATATATGAAGGATATGGCGCCAAACATTATCAGAAAATTCATTAAACGCATCATCGTGAATGCAAGCTCACTGAGTCATGGAATCTACCTTATCAGTTTTTAGGAATACTCTAAAAGAAGGAAGAGAGAGAGAAAAAAAAATAAACATGTATGTTTCTGTAAGTAGTTCATAATACTGATATAACTTCGTGTGCAACATTCCTAACCTCACTCACTGATATTTTACAAGTAGCATGCTTAGCCAGGGAACCTAAAGGAAGTCATTAAGCTTTTTTGAGTTTGACTTTATTGTATTAGGAGCAGAGGGTGTTTGTTTTGCTCTAGTGTGCCTCCATAGCACAGGTAGTGGGGCGCGCACACGGCTGGCGGGAAGAGGCAGTCAGCTGACGGCCCAGGAAGTGATAGATGTCTCACAAAAACTTGGTGTCCTAACACCCGGAACACGGTGCACGCGAGCCAGCGGGAAGCACTCAGACATGGACAGGACGCAGAAAGGCACGCCGGAGCGAAGGCTGCACCACAGGAAGCTGTATAAGAATGCACGTGGCAGGACTCCCCCGTGGAAGGATGTTTATCGCAAGGTAAGTGGCAGGGGTGACAGGTGTGTCTGGGAGAGGTGAGCACCCCATGACACGCACCCCAGGGCGTGTGTACCAAGGGCAGCTGGATCATCTGTGTGTACTTGAACCCCTTGAAGGTCAGCGGTTTACGTAATACGTCGTAGGAGGAGGAGGAATAGACCTGGTCTTGTTCATTGGCCCAGTGGTATGTGTTGGCTTTTTATCCTGTTGAATTCTGTGTCCAGCACACCAGAATGCTCCGTTCATAGTTGGAGAAACATGAGTTAATCACGGCAACATAGATACCTTAATTTGAATTTGGTGATTATTCAATTTCATACAATACTTACATTTATATTTGTCTCGACGATTCAGTAATTGAGGGATCTGATGGGGATACAGGATTTTACAGTGGTGATTATCATCATGTTACTGCACACCCATTCATTAACTTATATTTGGACCTAATTAACAGCTGTTTATGCCACTCAATTCCATCCACAGTTTGTTGTTTCTTTTCTGTTTGTATATATTTGTGGGCTGGCGTGTCAGTAGTTCTTGGACTGTCAATTGATGTTGCTTTACTGGACGAACCTAGCTGTTGCAGTCTGGGGCTGGTAGCCATCAGGTAAGTAAATAGATAAGATATGTTGTACCAAGCACTCACTGTGAGGCTCTGTAGTAAATTTGTCAGTCTTGGCCGGGTCTGTTTTTTGGATGAGGTTTGATTTTTCTGCCCAAAATATGTTGTGCTTTTGTGCAGATCCCTGAGAATTATTATTATTTTTTTTTATTTATTTTTTTTTTGGTATCACTGACGAATGTAAAGAAAACATTTTTGTGGCTTGCACTGATAGAAAAAAAAACTTTTGTAAAATCATCAAATTAGCAGAAAAAATTAACTTGTTCCATATAAGAAAGTAAGTACAAAAAATGTAAAATAAGATGTTTACAAAAGGACAGAGAATATATATATATATATATATATATATATATATATATATATATTATACACACACACACACATACACAAAATAATAATTAATATACAGAAAAAGCACAAAAATATAGAATTCCTCCTACGGGATGGGGATATGGGATGAAGGAGACACACACACACACACACACACACACACACACACACACACACACACACACACAAAAAATAATAATTAATATACAGGAAAAACACAAAAATATAGAATGAGAGTTGGAAAAAAAGTAGTACTGTGGAAGTGCTTGTTTGTGTGCCTTACTAGTGATGAGGTGAGGTTGAGGGTTGGTTGCTGTCAGGTATGATGAAGGGCAGTCAGTGAAGCGGGAGCCAGGAGCGCAACAAAGGCAGGGCATTGGCAGCAATGAAGGTGAGGTGTAGGCTGTAATGAAGGCAAGGTGATTGTGGTGATGAAGGCTGGACAGTGATGGTGACAAAGGTGAGGTGATGGTAGTGATGAAGGTGACATGATGGCAGCAACGAGGGCGAGGTCAAGTGATGGTGGCGAGTAGACGCTGGTTGAAGGACAGCGATGAGGAGACTTGAGGCATCAGCTGGAGACATGAGAATGAGGGCACATAGGGGATGCTTGGGAAGGTACACTGATGAGGAGCAGGTAATAATGAGGGTGGTCAGGAGGGGAACAGGAGGCATGCCGTGGGAAGAGAGACAGGTCACAAGTGCCGTGGAATGAGGGGGCATAGAGAGCAGCCATCATGGAAAGTGGCAGTGAGCAGGAGTGATGCAAGGCAGCATGAGTAGGAACCAAACTGAAGAAGATGCCACAAGAGAAGTAGACACTTAGAGAACTGCTGCTTCAGGAGGACTGTTGATCTAGAACACCAGCTGACACCGCTTTATGTACCAGATGCCCTGTGATGATGCCGCTTTATGTAATGGTGTGATTTGTCCTCTTCCCATCCTGCCTCCTACAGGATGGGGATATGGGATGAAGGAGTCACATCTTGATGCCTGGCAGATGCTAGACATTCATGTTAAAAACTTGTGGTTTATGACAATCGATTAGCTGTGTTCAAACAAATTAACCATTGAAAATAAAATATGCTGAGTCAGTGCTCTGTGATGTAAGACGCATGCATGAACACGCTGTCATGCTTTCAGACACTACAGACATGTACATGCTTATGCAGCTGAACCTAATGTCATATCAACTACAGGAGATGGTGGGTGTTGTGTTGTAGAACGGGACAAAGCAAAAATAAGAGGTTTGAACAACATTTCCGTAGTATTTTTATATTTGTTTTTACCTTGAGAAACAGTAGAGAGGTGAAACATGGTTAGATCCTGTCCCAGTCATGTTTGACATATTAGCTGGCTTTGCCCCTTTTGGATCTTCAGAGTTATACTAACTGACCTGTGTCAGTCTGTTGGTCATGTGATGTGAAGCACATTTAATTTAACGTAATTGGATGCAACCCCTCCCTGGACAGCTTTAAGCAGCAATATCTTTTGTCTGTCAGTTTCTTGGCTGTGAAAGTTAAACTAATTGCCTTTCTTCAGTCTTGCTATGGCAACAATATAAGCTATTTTGAAGCAAAATCTAAACTTGGGATACCTTTCAAAGTTTCATTAAACTACAATGAGAGATGATAGACCATATTCCTAAATGCCTTTTTCTCTTGTGAGGACTGTTTTCAAAGGCCAAAGATAATTAGTTAGATTTTACCTCTATCTTGGCTCCTGAGAGAGTGACAGTGTGGCATCAAGTGTGAGGCTTTGAAAACCTGGAAGTGAACCTAAACTCAATGCTGTTGATTAATGAGAAAGTGATGTTTTAGGGTGGGGAAAACAAATAGGTATTACCTAACACTAACTGTGGGGCTTTACACTCTCAGAACTAGCCTAAAGTCACACTAACTGCACTTTTGACCACATGGTATCTCAAAACTAACTAATGTTTGAAATCCTAACTGTGGGAAAACAAGCCCAAATGGTACTTTTCATTATATTCAAGTGTATTGTTGCAACTTTTGGGTTTTCTTAATGTGAGGCATTGTGTTATGATCACCTGGTATTGTATCCTTTTATCAGGTTTGGTAGGTAAGCATGCTTCACCCAATATTTTGCAAGGATCACCATGCAGCTCCTTATGGGATTTTGTTTAGGAACCGTGGATCTGTTCTATCATTGGCGATATCAACAGCGATGTATGGAACGGCTGCGGTCCAGCAGATCACAATTGGTGGATCACTTCCGTTCAGCTGGAGATGCCATCAACAATAACAATAACATCAACTTGCCGGCAGCCAGGAGGGTGCAGGATGCGATGGAGGTGGAGTGGGTCGCCATGAGTCCAGGCACTGGTTTTCCTCTCTCATGGTAAGTGGAGAAAGAGAGAGTGAGGGAGGGACTTGTCAAACATTATCAAGTGAAATGTGATAATAATTGTTTATAAGCAGTATTTGTCTGAAATTAACTTTTTTCAGTCAGGATGACTCCCAAGATGACGAGGCATTAATGGCTCTTATGGAAGAAATTCATCAAGAACTCATATCAGAGGGTGAGATTATTGTAGCCATTCATTAATAATAGCTGCTAATTAGAGTGTTTCATGCACTGCTGACATGCTCTGTCTGAATTTTATCTCAATGTAGATTTTTCTTTAATGATAAGTTATATGCATTTAGTTTAACAAAAGGATCATGATAAATTTATAATTATGCAGATTTTTATATATATATATATATATATATATATATATATATATATATATATATATATATATATATATATATATATATATATATATATATATATATATAGCTTTAGAGCTTCTGTGATATTTGAATATTTTCAGAAATAAATGTTAAGGAATGACCTTGATTTTAATTACTTTGTATTATGATCTTGCCATTACCATGTTAAATCATTAAACTAAATGCATTGTTTTTATACATATTCCCTTTGTAACTATACAAATTCACTATATAATTAAACTAGTTCTTATTTACAGAGGAGAAGACAATCATGGATGTTCTCAATTTTGATACAGCTGCTCTGGCAAGCCAAGTTGCCCTTCAGGCAGAGGAGGTTATCTGCCCTGTGTGTCAGGTGAGAGGAATAGCTTTGTTTGTAGCTGTAAGATTTCTGAATTGTGTCACGTAGACTTGCTATATGAAATCTATGTGTCCATTTATTATGTTGATGTCTTGTGTGAATAGGAATTTCCAAGACAAGGCAGCCACACACACACACACACACACACACACACACACACACACACACACACACACACACACACACACACACACACACACACACACACACACACACACACACACATTTGTGAATCCATCCACAAGCATTCTCTTAGAGTTAATTAAAGATATTTCTAAGTTTCTTGAGAGAGAGGACTAGTTCTCACTGACCACAGCGTGTGAAAGTAAGTTGAGCAATGTTACCAAGTCCCTGCATCACAGTCTGATTGCTGAACTGGTTTAGCTCTCCTTTACCATAACAGGTCTGCCCTTCTTGCAATACAGTGATGCATGTTTGTGAAAAAGCATGGTGATCCTTGTGTTCTAAATAATTGTTTGTTTTAGGTTCAGGGACTACAGGAATCAAACCAATCTACAGTTGTCTCCAGAGATGTTTTTGGGTCGAATCTCCTTGTGTGTGGGTGTGGGTTATCTCTGCAGGGTGCCAACCTTACACTTAATACAGTAAGTCCCAGAGCTGATTTATTATGTGTTTCTAAAGTCTCTTAGTAATTGTGTTTCTGTGTTGAGAAGGCTTATTAGTAAACTGGTAGTGGAGTGAGTGAAAAGTTAATTGAAGTAAGTGAAAGTACCCATGAGAGAACACTCCATTTGTCAAAGTGAAAGAAGTGGGCTAAAGTTTCAGAATACAAGGGTATGTGAGGCTAGGATGTATAATGAAATTTTGGTTGCTTATGTTAGAAGAGCTTGTTTCTGTAGCTCCTCTTTTTTGTCTGGAATTTCTTGTTATCATTCTTCTGATTTGTGTCATAAGTTTTATATCTGATATAGTCAGAACCTCCCTCTTTGCTTGAGTGGGACCTGGGCTTGTGATGATAATGCAGACTTTTCAGTAATATTTTTTTTTGTTTTGTTTTGTTTTCAGGTAAAGTCAAGCTTAGAGAATACATTAACCCAACATGGCCAGACCTGCCTTGGGAGGATGTCATTCACTTCAACCACAGACACTCAGGGTGCTAATGTTCTCATAACTTGTAGTCTCTGTGATTGGATGTCTTTCCTTTTGTAAGATGTGCATTACATGAGCAGGTTGTTCTTGAAGTCTTCATTTACTGCCCATGGTTTCATATCATATATGTATTTTTGTCTGTGCTGAAAATAGGTTTAATACAATGTGATGATATGTAAATGGTTAAGGTTGGTAGGTAATTGAATTACTGTACTTCATTCCATTTCATCTTATCATATTACATCTTTTCCACATGCTTTGTGCTTCCCAGAGAGAAGACTGAAGTTATGCATACATATTTAGTGATGGTTTGTATACATAAGATTAGTCTGTGAATTTGCCATTGTTTATAGTGGTGAAAAATTTTACGCTTCTGCATGAGTTGGCTGAAGGGAGTGTGAGATAGAGGGATAGTTATGGTAAAGGAAGAAAAAATTTGTTTTAGGGTATGGTAATGCACGTGACAGCTTTTATCTGCATTTACAGGAATTTGTAGTACTGGATGGGCATGGATGCTGTGAGTTTTGGACTTAGAATGTATAAGTAAATACTGAATATTGAGAGAAATGAGTGTCAAATGGATGGTGCTTACCTTCTGCTCTGCATCATGAAGATAAGGGATGGCTTTTTTATCAGTAGGTATATATATGACAGTGTAGCAACAGTCAGTTAGTGAAAAGAATGAAAAACTGTCTTTACAACCAATGTAAATTTTGTTTCAAATTTAGAAGTTCAGTTCCCTGTAAATTTATTGAATTTTGGAAGTTGTGGTATTTGATTTGCTATTAACTTTTGTTATGGTGAACGGTAGGTACATGGATAAAAGATGGATGTTAATTAAAGTATTATATATTTGTACTTTAGCTTTTTTAATTTGAGTGGTAGTGCTTTTAATAAGTACACGTCCAAAATCTAGTCCGTTGTGTATGTATTCGTGTTATGGTATTATCAGATGTCTTCACATGTGATGTATGACAAAGTTCTTTCAAATATATGAAACTCGTTCTAGGAGAAACCACTGCTGGAGAAGGGTGCAAAGGTGTTTTAAACATTTGTGATTTCAAGATATGGTTCATTATAATGTTAATTATGTAAACTGATGTGGTGCCCTGATGTTTTAGCTTACATTCACATCAATGCCCAGTGTTGTATTCATGTTTGCAGCTGGTGTACCAGTGAATTGTGATTTATTCTTGATTTGACCGTGATGATATGAATAATTGTTTTTTGTTAGAAAGATGAGCTTAATTAATTTTTTTAATATGCTGCCACTGAACTTAACTTTATAATTAATGAAATATTTTTATTTTATGGTTTTAAGTTAATGATTCATTTTAAGTCCATCTGTGTACTAGGGTAACAACCCTACAAAGGGTGTAGTTGAGACAGAAAGGCAATTTGTACTGGATTTGTGTCACTAAAGTTTTATTTTATTTATGTATTTTTATATACTTTATTTATTTACCTAATTTATATATTTATTTATTTATTTATATTTTTGATACCTCAACAAAAGGGTGAGTTGTGTGATGTATGAAAGGTCACACCCTTACCTGTAAATCAGATTATATGAGCTTTAAGTTCTTACTATGAGGATAAATTTGGCAGTTAAAGTCCAGCATGTGATCCTGAAAACCATATTGAGTCACACACACACACACACACACACACACACACAGTTCCATGTGGTCTAGTGGCTAGGATCCCTGGCTTTCACCCAGGAGGCCCGGGTTCGATTCCCGGCATGGGAATAGATTTTCACTGTGTAGTGTAGTGGTTAGCACGCTTGGCTCACAACCAAGAAGGCACGGGTTCGAATCCCTGGCGTGGCGAGGCAAATGGGCAAGCCTCTTAATGTGTAGCTCCTGTTCACCTAGCAGCAAGTAGGTATGGGATGTAACCAGAGGGGTTGTGACCTCACTGTCCCGTTGTGTGGTGTGTAAGTGGTCTCGGTCCTACCCAAAGATCGGTCACT
The DNA here is from genome assembly GCF_035594125.1 of Scylla paramamosain. Classification (NCBI taxonomy): domain Eukaryota; kingdom Metazoa; phylum Arthropoda; class Malacostraca; order Decapoda; family Portunidae; genus Scylla; species Scylla paramamosain. The sequence goes on from NC_087174.1 coordinate 4,806,629, forward strand.
ATGAGCTCTGAGCTCTTTCCGTAGGGTAACGGCTGGCTGGGTGACCAGCAGACGACCGTAGGTGAATCACACACACACACACACACACACACACACACACACACACATTCCATAAGAATAAATTTAATTGCAGCAGTATTTATAAAACTTGAAAATTACCACACACACACACACACACACACACAACCTCACACATTCCATAAGGATAAATTGAATTACAGTAGTATTTTATAAAACTTGAAAATTACCAAATTTTCAGTGATTCAGTTTAATCTGGGAAAACTAAATACAAATACTGATGTGCTGGGATATGTGAATGTGAGAAAACTTACTGTATCTTTTATTCTTTGATTTTCTGTTATCCCTGATATGGATTCTTTCATGGTTTTTATTATTCACTACAGCCATGAAGAATCACTTATTGGGTTAAAAGTTCTTGGATAACACAGGTGGTGTTGATGGTCAGTCATCTCCACAATGGGGTGGTGTGGCTAAGTGGCCAGGAGTAAAAGACAGGCATGTTGCTGTTCTTGCTGGTAGGCTGTGGTGTGTGGTTTAAGAGGCTGTGTGGCTTGTTTTGTTAAGGCCTGTCCACACCAGGAAACATTGTTTAGACTCTAGAACTTACTGAACTGCACCATTTATTTCCAGCATTGTGGGTTGTAACATGCATAGATTATAAGAATAAGATGAAGATGGATGCCATGGCATAGATCAAAACCTTCAAAATACAGTTCAAAAGGGAGCATCTAAAGAAAATTGGTGAAACCTGCTCCATCTACTATGAGATTTGCCAGAAGCAAGTCACCATGAAAATTTCTTCACTCTTCTTTTTCTTGCCCATCCTTGAGTGTATTATCAAAAGTGCTAAGTAAAATGCAGAGGCTGCTGCAACAATCTCAACACTCACAGGCATCCTATGACAACTGAGATCTGGACAGGAAGCATTGTGTGGAAACAGTTTTGCAAACTGTTTCCAAACCGTTTAGAAATATTTCTAAACAATTTTTCCTGGTGTGGACAGGCCTTTAGGATAAGGAAGCTGGGTAATGCCTTCAGTATTTTCCTTATGGACTTAGGACTTAACAAGCTATGGGAATTGTAGTCATTAATGGTAATAAACATGTTTTACTTTATTTATATGGAATATAAAATTTTCTTTTATATAACTAGCCCTTTACCACATGTAAGTGGCACCTAAAAAACATGAATGATGACAAAAAAAAAAAAAAAATCAGTGAAATAGTTGAAAATAAATTATAATCATATATATCTATGTCTATTTACATTATAATTATACAAATACACACACACACACACACACACACACACACACACACACACACACACAAAACCTTCCCCCATATTCACTTATCACATTTTATCAATTAAGAATGTTTATATTTAAAGCAATTATATATATATATATATATATATATATATATATATATATATATATATATATATATATATATATATATATATATATATATATATATATATATATATATATATATATGTGTGTGTGTGTGTGTGTGTGTGTGTGTGTGTGTGTGTGTGTGTGTGTGTGTGTGTGTGTGTAATATTACCAGTAGTAATTTAATTTTCACCTAGAGGCATTGGCAGCTTAGCATAAAGAAAACACTAGATGTCTATATATACCAATACAGCCATGCTCGAATGTATTTAATTTTTGTTTATGTAATTCAGCATTTGATATAGATTCTTCCACAACTAGGCTGCAACCTGTCTCCCCCAAAAAATAAATTAACACTGCTCATATAATTATAGGACTCTTTCATGCTCTCAGATGCTTAGGTCTCAGCACCTCAGTGCTTCCCTTATATTATCTATTTTTTTTTTATTATTATTGTTTATTCATCAAGTTTTGTGTAGATTTAGTAACTGAAATGACTCTCATCTGTTCAAATATTTGCTTACTAATTGTCCATTTGTTGTAGTGGTGCTCACTTTCTTTTGTGATAGGATCCTTAGCACATTAATATCTCATTGTATTGACAATATTGACAATGCAGGTTAGAATCAGGTAAGGTTCATAGACCATAGATGTAGAGGCTTTGATACATTGAAGTAACAATATGACATTCTATAATGCATTTTAGAAGTATGTACCTGAATTGAAATTTATAAGAAATACATAAAGTTTTTAAATACTAAAGACTAATGCTGCATTTCATATGCATGTGTACTAGACATCAAGCAGTGCTGTATATTTTCAGCAGTTACATATGTGCTAGATGACCACAGCAGGTCTTTGCCTCTAGATGATGCAATAAGCTGCTACTCCACTTGTTTTTTTATTTATTTACTAACTACAGTATCATCATATTATACCTGATATTTCAGTGTTCTCTCATGGAAAGATAGAGTTCAGAAAATGAATACTTTTTCATATCCAGTATTTCTGATGCTGTTCCTATTGTGTAATAGAAAAGACGTGTATGTACAGGTATGTTTGCTATTCGTAAAAGCAAAATAATACTAGGTTTGCAAAATCACTGATCATTCCTAATCCATTTGGTATAATGGATGCTAAAGGTTCATGAGGTGACTTTAGACTTTAGACTGAAAAAAGACAAAAGTTTGGAGAGTAGCACTGGAGTGAAACCATGAACCATCACTAATTTGGTGTCACTCTTTGATGAGGTATGGTCTAATAAGTGTGAATGTTTCAGTCACATGTTTTGTTGTAAAATATGGTTTTTGCTTGAAATGCAAAAAGGGTATTATGTTGAGAACAGTCCATTTTCATCAGCTTCATAAATTAAGTCGAGAATTCTTGTATTCATTGCTTCATTTTTGCCTGACTTAAGTTCCTCTAAGATTGGTGTCATTAGCTTTTTCATTGCCATTTTCATGACCTTTTTAAAAAGCTGCTTTTCACGCAAGGAGAATGTCAAAGCCATGAATACCTTGGCCATTCCCAGTTTCATGGCATCCAATAAAACCGTGACTGGAAGGAGGAATGGCTTGTCGAGAATAGAAGGTTCAGAAATTTGCCTTTTACTAAAAGGGTTCGTGGTGCTCAGAGTGCCTAGTACAAGTGTACAGCTAAGCAGAAAACCTACTGGATATCCCTTCTCCCAATCTGTCTTCAGCTCTGTGAGGCCCCAGTTGGAGAGAGGGCACCCAAGTTTGGTGGTGATTGTTGTGAAGGTAGAGTGGTAATGGCTTAGTGCTTTGTCAAGATGTTCCTTTCTGATGCAGCGTTGGGTGGATGAGTAAATTAAGTACTGTAGATCAAACAATGGAACACCCAAGGAAGAGTTTCCCCAGTCAATAACCATTATATCTTCAATGATTCTCTGCTCATCTGGTGTGTCAGCATACTTAAACATGAAATTATTATTCCAGAAGTCTCCATGGATTATACATTTGAATAAAGAGTTGCTTGACATTAAATTAAAAGTTCTTTCCTTGAGAGAGGGTAAACTTAACTTAATCTTTTTGCCTAATTCTTCTGTTTCCTTAGAACTTTTAAGGAAATCTATAGTGTTTTCAAGCATTCCTTCTATCATTATGATAATGATATCAAAGTACTCATCAATACGTGGCAAGGACAAATATTTACTGGTGTCTGATGTCTCACAGAAAACATAAGATAAGGCATGAATCCTCGCTATTTTGTCTACAGTAGCCATCAATTGTTCACTGTCAAGTCCTTTACACTTGTCATTTGTTTCATACCCAGCATTTTCTACATTTTCCATGACTAAAACAAAGTCATTCTTTGTGCACTTTCCATAGATTAGCTTTGGAAGAGAGATCAGAGACTCTTCAGGTGCTTTCTCAGTGAGTATTTTGTTGAAAGTGTTAATGAGATCTGTGTATACCAGATATTCCTTTAAGTTGATCTTGAATTTTGTAGCAAAAACACGGCTTCCGGTTTCTTCATTGAGAAGCTTTGCCACCAGGCTGTAAGTCTTCTTTACATCAGGGGAATTGGCCTCATTCTTCTCCGTCGTTTCCACATTAAAGAAAATCACCTGGGAGTTGTAGCCATCACCTAGATCTGTTGAGGTAACCGAGACAAGATTAGCCCTTTCACTGCAAGACAAATAATCATCTACTTTTTAAACACTTATTTTGTACTGCAGTCTCTTGAATAGCTCTTCAGCCAAGAAAAGAAATTTTGCTTCCTAATCTCAATTATTTTTCTGTGTCCAAGCAAATAATTTTTGTAGTGCCCTAAAAATGCTGCTAAAGGAGGATTTAGCAATTAAGGGGGTAATTTGATACTTGCTACTGAACATTCTTTGATAGTAGTTTTTAGAGTTGTAAGAATACATAATATTCACATAGTTCTGTCATTATATATACATTTATATATTCAACATGCATAACAAACTATGAAATGTGATAGTGCAGAATTACAATCAATATTATTGTTATAAGACAAATTTGATCTCTTAGAATGGTAATTTTTTTCCATTATTATATAGCAATACTATGAATAACATATATGAATTAATAAGACCTTTATAAATACTTGACAAATTATATAAGGCAACGTAATGATTCAGGTTCCAGCAACAAGAGTATAATGTAGATGGATACAATGATATACCAGACCTGTATCAATGCTCTCTCTCTCTCTCTCTCTCTCTCTCTCTCTCTGTGTGTGTGTGTGTGTGTGTGTGTGTACCTTTCCTGACGGTGAAGTTATCCACCTGAAGGAGGGTAGATGAATCTGTGGCTGCCTTGTGTTCTCTCAGTATGTATTCCAACCATTTCTTGCTTATTTCCCGTCCTGACCTAGGAGTCTTCATGGGGTGACCTCTTTTGATAGCCAATAAACGAGATTTGTCTGAAAAAAAAAAAAGTTTAAGTACATAGATGAATGATGAAGATGCTTTGTATGGTGATAACTTTGTACTTTACACATTTAAGTTACAGGTAAGAGCGACATTTGTCTTGCCTATCACTTACTCAGGACCAGGAGTTACTGATTCTCTTTCTCACTTTCCCTAGAATCAAGGATTGGTACCATGTACTGTGCTAGTCTCGTGACTCGTAATTCGTGACATAATCACTTATGTGGCTTTTGAAAACATTCCCAATGAGAGGATAGAGTGTTAAAAATACAAGTGAACATATTTTCATGAATACGCCGGTGAAGCTGCGGAGTTTATTTATTTATTTATATTTTTTTGTTTTTCACATGCCCCTTAACATACATACTGCATCACTGTTATTGTTAATGGAATTACTGTTAACCTTCATTATTATAGTTATTGTTATCGATCAAATACCAATAAGGAGGCGATTAAGTATTCGGGTGCAGGAGGCGGGATGCAGCGCGCCTCAAGACGCAGTTAGGTGATCCATTTATGTTTTCCTGAGATCGCTATGCGTGGAAGCGGTGCAATAAGACGTGTCACATGATGAAGTCTCTATTACCCTCCGGTACTGCTGACACAATAACACTAATACTTTCCACTGGACTTTTTTTTCTCTCTCCCTATCAGGCTTTTTCTTCCTTGTGGGTATTTATCTCCGTAGTGGGCCTTTTTTCTTCCTATTGTTTTTTCTTCCTTTTCGTTGCCTAAGGCCAATATCCTTCTTACACGAAAAAAAAACTACTATAGATTTTCTAGATTTCTGTAGTTTTTACCGTCGAACTATAATTTTTACATTAAAGTTGTCAAGTTCAATAATGAGTGGTAGTTCTGACCGCCTGCCTTGATGTAATATGATGTTTCTCTTTGGACTCGTCATCTGCTATGAGTTACGGTCATAAGAACACAAGACCATAAGAAAATAAGGAAAGCTGCAAGAAGCCTTGAGACCTACACGTGGTTTCAGAATAAGCCTCGTGCAAAATGACAATACTAAGAACTATATTCTGAAT
>NC_087174.1:4817500-4862500 GCF_035594125.1 Scylla paramamosain
GCACTGTGCTTCACATCTGTAGTGTCGTCCACGAAGTTTCTATGCTGTGTGTACTGCTTCCAGAACACTCATGAATGTTGGTCGCAGCCGCACGTTTCCATTGCGGTGCAGTACAAGTCGTCATTACTTAACCGTCTCACTACTTTGTTACAACATTCCTTAATTACATGACTCATAAATAAAGACCATACTGAATCCATAGTAGGGGCGAAATATTGGTTCAGTGTGTGTGTGTGTGAGAGAGAGAGAGAGAGAGAGAGAGAGAGAGAGAGAGAGAGAGAGAGAGAGAGAGAGAGAGAGAGAGAATGCACAGCATACTGGAAGAGGGGCGGGGGAGTAAAAAGACAGAACTGCCAGTTAGTTCGTTAATTGCTACTACTACATAGTCAAACGTCACACCGGTGTCACGACCGGAATGGTATGCGCGGCACGTATCGTGAAAGCAGCTAGCCTCGCTACGTACCTCTGAATATTTTAGCTTAGTTAATCTTAAATTTGCTCTTATAAACGCCTTAGTCATCCACATTTTGCACCAAGGTATAACTGTGCTAGTTAGGTCGAAGTCTCAAACATCCATTGCCAAAGTTACATCCTTGTCCGACGCACTGTTGAGACGTTATTGAAAAAAAAAAAAAAAATTGGAAACTACCCCAGAAATCTTTAGTAGTGAGTCCTCACAATTGTTTTTCCCTCAGGTGATGCAGAATCCTTGTTAAACCACCACTTGCCTAGTTACATACTCCTACTAGGACTGACATAGGAAGTGAAGACAAGACGCTGAGATATTTGAGAATCCATGTTGTACCATCCTAGAATTTGTACGGTTCCTCTGCCTATCAGAACAAAGGGAACTTTTGACGCACACGTAAGTACGGAATATACTACTTTTATTATCATAATATACACTGGTACGCGGCGCTTCAGTATCTATTCATGACTCCAAAGCGAGGCTGACGCTCTGAACTGGATGGGTGTATAGGGATTGATGTCATTATCTCCAGTGCTGATCTCATTCACATAATGGAACGTCATATTCAATTGCCTAAACTGCGTATTTTTTTTTATTATACTCTAATTTTCATTTTGTCAGGCGAAAAATTTAAATGCAGCCTATTAACTTCTGTATAATTATGTTTGTTTTTAAGCAGTTCATTTTTTTTTTTTATAACAGAGTTTGTTATGCATTCAGTAACGTAAAACAAATAAACAAAATGGTACTGGAGTGTGTTAGGCTTTGTGCATCAGTGTGTTTATGTTTATGTGTGTTTAAAGTCCCGAGTGTAGAGTTATAATGAAGCCTTCACTTTTGTTGGGGAGAGGAGCGCGAAACGCAGGCGATTGTTAAGCTGCAAAAGTGAAATTATAATGATATGAGAAGATAAAAACGAAGAAAAAAAAAAATGTTGCGCTATTTGAAAGTTTGAACGAAATACATAATGAAAAGTATGTTTTCTTTTTTTTTTTTTTTTGTCTTGAGAGGCGATAGTCCGTGCGAGTAAACACCACCACCATCACTGTCACACACCTCACACCACCATCATCACCGCCACCATCACCACCCCGTCTTCAGCACTTAACGAAGAATACCAGCACCATCAATCCTCAGAAATGCATCACTCCTGAACTGACATTCACTAAGCACCACGCCCCAGGCCCATCGAGGTGCTGCTTCACGAGATGACTTGCTGCGGGGCTCTGGGCGGGGCAGGGCGGGGAGGGTGAGCACTTTGGAGTTTAGGCGAGGGAGCGGAAGGAACAAAGCGAAGGAAGTATGTAAGATTAAATCCTGAAATACTTCTGTTTCTCACCCACACTACATTCTGAAGGTTCTAGTTGAAATTAACGAGTTTTTTTTAAGGATGTTTGATGGTTCTAGTGGCAGATTAATACGATTCATACTTAATTAAACACTTGCGGAATCCTGTTAATCATCTACGTGGCCTTTGAAAATACAGCAAAATCCCTCTTATCCGGCATCAACGGGACCGCCGACATGCCGGATACTTGAATATTGCCGGATACTTGAATAGAAGTGAAATGATGTCCACAATCACCACCCTACACTCACGCATCTTACCATAACAAAGATCAGCTGATCTGATCAGCTGCTTAAGTGTAAGCACAACACGCTTCCTCTTTTCAACAACTTTAGGCATGATGAAGGCGTCAGGCGATAAACAGTGCACACGCGGGACTGAGTCACTGAGTAAACACAATGCAGTGGGCCGTGGATGGCGCGAAGCAGTACGCTCTGGTGGCGAGGGGACAAAGTATGCCTCGCGCGGGAATTTTAATCGATTTTATGAGTACACATTGATTTTTTATTGATTTTAAGGCTCGGAGAAAAATGTGCCGGATACTTGAAGTTGCCGGATACTCGAATGCCGGATGAGAGGGATTTTACTGTAATTGTAATGAGAGCAGTGTCCCAGAATACGGGACCATAGAACTACATACATTAATGCACCAAGTTCATGATCAGTGCTTCCCTTGTCATTTTCAGCACACGAGAGAGAGAGAGAGAGAGAGAGAGAGAGAGAGAGAGAGAGAGAGAGAGAGAGAGAGAGAGAGAGAGAGAGAGAGAGAGGTTAAGAAAGCAAGATTACCGTGCACTTACCGCAGTTACTATAAGCCAGTTGAGCAGAATTCCACGACAGATTACCATATGAATGAATAGCTAAAAAGAAAAACAACACGATACAGAGATATTGTCAAAAGGACAGGCTCAGTTTGACCTTTTCCCGTCTTTGGTTACCTTCAGTACTCCAGTGGAAGAGGGAGGACTGTATGAGGCATTACAGAGTGTAGTACATATGATGGATGGCAGTGCTGCCCTCTTTCTGCCTGTCTTCACTCTGCTAGCTGTGTCAGATCTGGCCCTTCCCACCTTGCCCTAACGCGCCCGGCCACTTGTTGCGTATTGATAGTGTTGATCTGTGCAGTGATTTCTCGTCCGTGTAGTGGCAGGGAGGAAACGTCTATCTCCTCCGGCACTATAAATCACGTAATGGAAGAGAGAGAGAGAGAGAGAGAGAGAGAGAGAGAGAGAGAGAGAGAGAGAGAGAGGAGAGAGAGAGAGAGAGAGAGAGAGAGAGAGAGAAAAATATACATTTCCTCTCTCTCTCTCTCTCTCTCTCTCTCTCTCTCTCTCTCTCTCTCTCTCTCTCTCTCTCTCTCTCTCTCTCTCTCTCTCGTCGCTGTTCATGCTCACATTAATACAAACGCTCACGCTACAAGTGATGGCGCAATAATCCAAATTTCTTTTTCGGTTAATTTTCCCTGCAGGAGTATTTTGTTGAAACGTATGTAGAATTTTAACATTTTAGGAAAATCCGTAACGCATCCTTTTAATTGAACACCGTCATTTGTATTAAAAATAGTTCTGTAACTGCACGTATACACAACATATTCACGCGCTCACGTTCACAGTTGGGAGTGAGCGTTTGTATGAATTCCGTGCTGCCGTGCTTGTCTGCTTCAAATACGTCACCTCGCGCCACGGCAAGCCTGCAGGGTAAGTGCTCCCTTCAGGGCGTAAACACTCATTACTTGCATAGAATGTAGCGAAGCACACGCACAAACCTAGTGTCATCTGCCTCGGGTGATGACTCGGGCCAGTGAATTCATTCGTGCGCGGTGGAGTACCAAGTATGATGCTGCTCTGTTCATCTCTACACGGGTTTCAGTGAGGACGTACGAGTACGTATATTAAGCTTAAGATGATTTTGCTGGCTTCCGTATCCATGGAGCTTCGAGGCAGAGTATATAATAACGATACTTGAGGTGGCGAGTGTTTTGTTTGACTTAGCGAGTGGACATTTTTGTCAGTTTCCGCCTCTACAGTGTTGCGGGGCAGGGCGCTTCTGGCGTGTAGAGGCAACACTTGAGTGGCGAGTGTTTTATTTGATGCAACGACCGGAAATTTATTTCGGTGTGTAGAATTTATTTCAGTGGATAAAATTTGTGACAGAGCTCTCCGTGTTAATGTTGAGCACCAAAACATGACACTTGTAGATGAGAGTCGCTTGACTTGGTTGAGTCAACCGGTGATATGAGTCATACGGCCGAAAAATCATTTATTTATTAATTTATTTTTTCCGCTGTCACTTTCTCCATATGCGTAAATGAAGAGCTCCAAGCGGAAGTCCTGCCTGCATGGGGCTGACGAGACGTATTGGCACTGACAGGCACTCCACCACGGGTTGCTCGTGGTTGGCGGGTCGCATGCCTCCCACGAGATCTGTGAGGACTGAGCCGCCTGTAGCTACCTGACTGCCGTGTTCCATTACACTCACAAGAATATTATAATTTTATTAAAGAAAATATTTACCAGGTGTCACTTACCTTATGAAAGTGATTGCTAATGAGATAATTTTTGTCAGCATGTCATACACACACATCATATCTCACCTCTCCTGATACGGCTCTTTGTCTTAGTAACTCCACCTGAAAGTTTGGAGTGTGCACGCAAAATGTAGCAATCGAAGTGGCATAATGACGGCGACGAGGGTAATAACACTCAGCCGCGTAGCAACGACATCCAGGTTTCTATTTGCAGGAGTAACAGCCCCCTAACACTGCCCTTATGGACGAGAAGCGTTTGCGCGAGGCCGCCGGTTTGGTTGGTACACACGCGGCCCAGGATCGGCATATTAACATTTAGCTGTAATTGCTTTCCCGACCCGACCATTTAATCACCCTATTCGCGTACTGTTTGTTTGCTTGGGTGTTTCTTCCCGCTGCGAGGCCACGATGCACGCGCCGCGGACAGGCAGTGGTCAGAGGAGCGGAGAGGAGGCCGAGGTCATTGTCGCGTCTGGTTGAGGTGGTGAAAAAATGAACAGGACGAGGCTACCTGCAGGGCTAGAAGAGACGAACACCTGCCTGAGATAGATTGATAGATGGATGGATGGATGGATAGATGGATAAATGGATAAATACCTAAACACACATAGAGAGAGAGAGAGAGAGAGAGAGAGAGAGAGAGAGAGAGAGAGAGAGAGAGAGAGAGAGAGAGAGAGAGAGAGACTGACCAACTGATCGACCAACAGACAGAGAGAAAGAGAGAGAGAGAGAGAGAGAGAGAGAGAGAGAGAGAGAGAGAGAGAGAGAGAGAGAGAGAGAGAGAGAGAGAGGGGGACAAACATTTCCCTTCCAACAATTATAATGATGTCTCTCTCTCTCTCTCTCTCTCTCTCTCTCTCTCTCTCTCTCTGCCGGTGGTGATGATGGTGATGGTGATGAGAGTGATAGTGATTGGTAGTAGGTAGTAACACTCGTAAATGGCTCCAGAGTTATCATCCTCACTATTTCAGCCGCCAGTTAGGTATTGTTCTCTACGCGAGACGGTATTTTTATTATTCTCTCTCTCTCTCTCTCTCTCTCTCTCTCTCTCTCTCTCTCTCTCTCTCTCTCTCTCTCTCCCCACCGCAGTTTTCGCGTCACCTTTAGTAATATTCCGCGAAAATATTTGTTACCTTAATTACCTTGATTTGTGAAGGTGTAGGTGAGAGAGAGAGAGAGAGAGAGAGAGAGAGAGAGAGAGAGAGAGAGAGAGAGAGAGAGAGAGAGAGAGAGAGAGAGAGAGAGAGACGGGGGAGAGGGGGGGACGAGCGAATGTGAATAACGTAAATGTGTTGGGGTAGTCGTCTGTGTGTGTGTGTGTGTGTGTGTGTGTGTGTGTGTGTGTGTGTGTGTGGAAGCGCCGCAGCTGGGCCATTAAGTATTAAAGGTTGTCATCATAATCCGTTTAATTTCGTCCGTATTTAATGAGGGGTGGTGAGGCGCGCTGGGTCCTGTCCACCCGCCCCCCACTCACACACACACACACACACACACACACACACACACACACACACACACTGCATTGTTGGCACCTCCCTTCATTTCGACTTAAATATCATATCCACACTTTACAAATCTACCATGAAAAAAAAAGTCTTCCCTAAGATATTTATATATAAAAAAAAAATATATATATGTAATAGAAAACGTACTCTATATTTGTCCCCTATTCACATACTAGTTTACCCCAAGCTCAGGTAAACACACGTCTCATTGTTACCTGAGATTTTAGCCCCGAGGTGGGAATAAATCACATGAACATTACTATATTAATTCAAGGGAGCACAAGGGGATGGCTTCTCTTTATCTAGCTGAGGAAAGTATAGTGGGAATGATCACCGTCTGTCCTCCCTCGTTTGATTGGGTGAATCGCTACGGTAAGTCTCCTTGTGTAAAATTCTTAATGGAGTGCAGATTCTTTCTTTTTCCGTCAAAGGGGATGTGGCGTTGTAAGGTATCGTGTGGCGCATGTCGTTGTCTTGTTGTTGTTGTTGTTGTTGTTGTTGTGGTTGTTGTTGTTGTTGTTGTTGTTTCTCCTCCTTCTTCTTCTTCTCAACATTTATTATTTGTTTGTTTTATTGATCTATTTATTTATTAATTGACTGATTTATTCATCCTCCACCTCAAGTCTTCTTTCTTCTCCTCCTCCTCCTCTTAAAATCTTCCTCGTCCTCCTCGTCCTTGTACTCCACTCTCATCTCCTCCTCCTACTCCTCCTCCTCCATTCATTCCACAGTTTTTCCAGCGGTGAGGGAGGTAACTAATATGAAGTGTGTAGTTATATTCTTTCCCTCTTCTCTTTTTTTTCCGCCTCTCATCTTTCTCTTATCCTCTTACTCTCGCCCTCTTCCTCCTTCGTAGAGGGAAAATAAAATAAAAGAGAAAAAGGAAGAAAGTGAGTGAACAGATGAGGTGGGAGGAGGTGAAATGGAATTAATAGATACCCGTGTTTGTGTTTTCCTTTTTTCTTTTCTCATTTTTTCATTCCGTGCGTTTCGTCTGACTCGTTTTTTCTTTTTTTTTGTTTTCTTTTACTTTATTAGTTGACCAAGAGTGGTAGTAGTGTGTGTGTGTGTGTGTGTGTGTGTGTGTGTGTGTGAGAGAGAGAGAGAGAGAGAGAGAGAGAGAGAGAGAGAGAGAGAGAGAGAGAGAGAGAGAGAGAGAGAGAGAGAGAGAGAGAGAGAGAGAGAGGGAGAGCGAGCCAGTGAGAAGGTGAGAGAAAACGCATTCAGGTGATGGGTAACTCAAGGAAATTTGGTTTCGTGTCCCTGTAAAGTTATCTAGACGGGTTTCTTCAGCTGATTCGGCTTGTGGGGTGGGAGGAGGGGGGTGATGACTGCCCCTAACCTCTCCCTTCCTGTGGAAAACAAACATACAAGCAAACCTTATCCCTCTTCTCCTTCTCCTCCTCCTCCTCTTCATTTTATTTTCTTCCATGTCCTTGTCTTTGTCTTCGTTCTTGCTCCCCGTTTTCTTTTCCTCTTCTCTCTAACTCCTTCTCCTCCTTCTCCTTCTTCTTTTCCTCCTCCTCCTCCTCCTCCTCCTCCTCCTCCTTGACTTTCTTTTAATGGCTCTTCTCTTTTTAATCTCCTCCTCCTCTTCCTCCTCCTCCTCCTCCTCCTCCTCCTCCTCCTCCTCCTCCTCCTCCTCCTCTTCTGTCCTTCGTTTAATTTCCTCTTGTAGGTGTGAGGTAATTGAAGGGAGCCATTTTCAAGAGAGAGAGAGAGAGAGAGAGAGAGAGAGAGAGAGAGAGAGAGAGAGAGAGAGAGAGTCACTGGTATGTGCACATTATATAATTAAATTTCTCTGAACTACTGCTCTCAGTCTCCCTTCTTACACACACTCACACACACACACACACACACACACACACACACACACACACACACACACACACACACACACACACACACACACACACACACACACACTGGCCACCACCACCACCACCACCACCAGCACCACCATGAAAAACAACGACAACAATACTGCTATTAAATTTTTAACCTATTCTATAATCGACTTTGTAGTAGCTATGCGTGTTGTTATTGGTGAAGTCTTTGCGGGTGTGAGGTTTAAATAAAAGAAAGAGAGGAGGAAAAGCGTAAGGAGAGTTCCCAAGAAGATCGATTCATTCTCGAGTAAACTCACTGTAAACTTCATTGAATGTCTTTCGTAATGAGCCTGTGCCTAAGAATGGTACTTTTAGTCAGGGCGTCTTGGAAATCGGAGCTAAACTTAAAAAAAAAAAGAAGAAAAAGAGACAAAAGAAAGGAAATAAATCTCTACCTATGTTTGGCTACTTTTTACGTAAACTTATTTTAAACTTTAATGTCTGTTTTTTTTTGTAATGGACCGATACTTACGAATGGTATTTTTGTTAAAGGAGTTTGTAGGTTTGAGGTTGAACTGAAAGAAAGGAAGAGGAGCAGAACATAAACTCGACTCAGACTTAAGCAATATTGATGTGGACTTTGATAATTATCTTTTGTAATGAGTGTGTGTCATTTATTGCACGATTTGGGGACCTGAGGCTAAACTGAAAGAAAACGGGAAGAGAAACATGCATAGGACTGATACGTGTAGACCTGACGGCTTCCTGCAGGCAGGTTCCTTTATTTTCTTACATTTTTATGTTCTAAGTTTATTCGTAGGATAAACTCATTATAAATTTTAATATCTCTCTTATTAATAACTCTGTACCTATGGATCATAATTTAAGCTTAAAAAAAAAAAAAACAGAGAGAAGACATTAACTTATAAGTTTATTCTTAGGTAAACTCAACTTACACCTTATTATTTTCCTTACGTCACAATTCTGTACCTATATAATTTAATTTCCACAAGAGGAGCCTTTGAAGATTCGACGCCAGGCAGAAAATGAGGAAAAATATATATATTCCTGTAAAAAATTAAGTTTCGTTTCACTATCATGTAATTCAAGTCCATATCAAGACCCAGATCTGGTGTTGGTTAGGTGAAGGAGAGCCAAAATTTCTTTAGTAAAATCTAAGAGCTCCATTATAACTGTTGTAAACTTTATGTAGCTTTCATATGACTTAGTAGTTTATGAGTGCTAAAGTTTGCTGACACACACACACACACACACACACACACACACACACACACACACACACACACACAAAGTTGCACTAACCCAAACACACAAATATTGGAGGAGGAAGAGAAGGAGAAGAAAGAAGAGTAAGTGTAAGAATAATAACAGTAATAATAATCATAATGCTAAGAAAAAAAAAGAATGAGGATGAGGAGGAGGGGATGGAAGATGAAGAGGGAGGAGGTTGAAGAAGGAAAAGAAGAAAAGGAAGAAGGAAAAGGAGGAGGAGGAGGAGGAAGAAGAAGATCAAGAAGAAAAACAAAGGAGAAGGAGGGGGAAGGAGGAAGAAAAAAGAGGAGAAGAAGGGTGAGTTGGAGGTGGAGGAGGAGGAAGAGGAATGCTACGAAAAAGTAGAAAAAAAAAAAATTCTGTGTAAGAGGAGACACAAAGGTGACACGAATAAAGCTGAGGATAAAGGTAGAAGGAGAGAAGGAACTGAGAAAGAGAAAGAAACAGAGAAAAGAAAGGAGGAAAGAGGGAGGGAAGAAAGGTGGAAGAAATGTAATGAGCAGGAAAGGTTGGAGGAAAAAGGAGGCGAAAGATACAATGAAGAAGGATAATGGGCGAGAGAAAGGAGGAGGAGGAAGTGGAGGAGGAGGAGTAAGAGAAGGGGAGAAAAGAAGAGAAGGAAGAAGGGAGACTAAGAGAAATGCGATGGAAAGGAAGGGAAGACGAGGTCAGGAAACAGCCTTCAGAAGGAAGAGGAGGAGGAGGAGGAGGAAGGAAATAGTGGAGGAAAGAATGTGAAGAGGAGAGGAAAGGAGAGGAGACAGAGAAGAGACAAGAAAGAGGAGAAAGAAGAAATAAAGGAAGGGAGAGGAGGGGAAATATCAATTGGAGAGAGAGAGAGAGAGAGAGAGAGAGAGAGAGAGAGAGAGAGAGAGAGAGAGAGAGAGAGAGAGAGAGAGAGAGAGAGAGAGAGAGAGAGAGAGAGAGAGAGAGAGAGAGAGAGAGAGAGAGAGAGAGAGAGAGAGAGAGAGAGAGAGAGAGAGAGAGAGAGAGAGAGAGAGAGAGAGACATACTTTCCAAACTGCTGCCGTTTTTCCCGAAACAACCAGAAACTTGAGACTTGGGAGGAGAGAAAGGAACCTCCTCCTCCTCCTCCTCCTCCTCCTCCTCCTCCTCCTCCTCTTACCTGACTGCCTCGAGTTTGCCTTTTTCAATGGTTCGCCAAATGAAAAGTAATCTGTATGAGTAGGAAAAATTTTCTTGTTCCTCAGCATCATCTTTTAGTCTCCAACTTTCCTCGACTCCATCCTTTCCCGGCGAGAAGAAAAGAAGAGAGAGAGAGAGAGAGAGAGAGAGAGAGAGAGAGAGAGAGAGAGAGAGAGAGAGAGAGAGAGAGAGAGAGAGAGAGAGAGAGAGAGAGAGAGAGAGAGTAAAAAAAGCGTAAAAGAAAGAGCTCGTTCGGGAATTATTACTTGCTTGCCTTGTGAAGATTCCATATTGCTGTGGCTTCGCACTTTTCTTTTTTCTCTTCTTTTTTCTCTTCCTTAATTTTTTTCCCATGACAGGAATTGTTTTGTTTTTTGTTTGTTTTTTATTTCTCTTACTTTTTCTTTTCGTTTTGCGTGGATTGTCTCTCTCTCTCTCTCTCTCTCTCTCTCTCTCTCTCTCTCTCTCTCTCTCTCTCTCTCTCTCTCTGGATTTTCT
This sequence comes from Scylla paramamosain, assembly GCF_035594125.1. NCBI lineage: Eukaryota > Metazoa > Arthropoda > Malacostraca > Decapoda > Portunidae > Scylla > Scylla paramamosain. The sequence goes on from NC_087174.1 coordinate 4,828,116, forward strand.
TTCTCTTTCTTATTTCCGTAATTTTCCTCTCCCTTCCCTTTCCTTCCTCCCTCTCTTCCTTTCTCCCCTTCCTCTCTATCCTTCTCTTCCTCTTCTATTTATACAGACTTACACCAATTTACAGAGTTGCTGTACATATACTGTTACATATTCATTACATAAATTTAGGCCAGAGACGTCACTGTTAATGTCTTCTAGCTGAAAACCTGTCCCTGTTCTGTCTGAAGCAACGACACGTTCACTATAGTCTTTAAGTGTTGTCTGGACCAACCCTCAACACTTGGCTGCACGGTAACCTTCCTTCTTCTCTTCATCTGCCATTCCCTCTCTCCCTTTCTTCCTCTCCCTGTCTCCCTTCCATCTTCCCCTTCCCCCTCGTCCCTTGAGAAACATTAAGCATTTTCTTCCCCCCACATTCTTAAACCTTCTCACTTTTATTAACTCTGCGCTCAACTATTTCATGTGTCCTCCCTCCCTCTCTCTCCCTCTCTCCCTCTCACTCTCTCCCTTTATTCCTCTCCTCCGTTCCTCCTTTCTTTCCTTCCTCCATCTCTTATTCGTCCCTCTTATGTTATTTTGGTATTGTTATTATTGTTACTTCTTCTTCTTCTTCTTCTTCTTTTTCTTCTTCTTCTTCTTCTTCTTCTTCTTTTTCTTTTCTACCACCATATACTAACATCATCACCTCCTCCTCTTCCTCTTCCTCTTCCTCTTCCTCTTCCTCCTCCTCCTCCTCCTCCTAACAGCTACACACACTTATATTTTCCTCCTATCTTTTTTCTCCCCACTTACAATTATCTGTGTTTCCCTTTTTTCCTTTCCTTTTGAGTCTCCTGTACACACACACACGTACTCTCTCTCTCTCTCTCTCTCTCTCTCTCTCTCTCTCTCTCTCTCTCTCTCTCTCTCTCATACATAAATATTCCCTCCCTCCCCAAACACTATCCAAGCTTTCCATCATTTTATTCTCCAAAACTGAGAAAACTTTTCCCTCTCTTTTCTTTCTTTCCTTCTTTTCCTCCCTCCCTCCCTTCTCTTTCTCATTCTCTCCTTCATTGCCTCCCCTCTATGACTTATTTCTTCTTAAATCCCCCCCCACGCTCTCTCTCTCTCTCTCTCTCTCTCTCTCTCTCTCTCTCTCTCTCTCTCTCTCTCTCTCTCTCTCTCTCCAATGACCTAACCCAACAAATTAATGAATCCTGTGTGTGTGCGTGTGTCCTTTCTCCCTCCCTCCCTCTTTCCCTCCATCCCTTCCTCCCTCCCTCCCTCCCTCCCTCCCTCCCTCCCTCCCTCCCACCCTCCGTCTGTCCGCTTCTTTCCAATTCTTCCACTCTTATTTTGTTTTTTTTTTTGTAATTGTTTGTTTCCTATATATTTCTCTCTCTCTCTCTCTCTCTCTCTCTCTCTCTCTCTCTCTCTCTCTCTCTCTCTCTCTCTCTCTCTCTCTCTCTCTCTCTCTCTCTCTCTCTCAATGTTCTTTCCTTCTTCCTTTCTCCTCCATTGCTCTCTGTCTTTTTCCATTTCTTCTTGCTTTTCTCCTTCCGCCTCCTCCTCCTTCTCCTCCTCCTCCTCCTCCTCCATCCATCGATGCCTTCCTCTCTTCCACTCGGAAGGAAGAAAGGAAGGAGTAAGTGGAGGGAAAGAATATTGCTTTGTTGTGTGTGATTTTATGGGTGTTGTTTGAGTGAGTGAGTGGGTGAGTGGGTGTGATTTAGTCAGTTAGTCTGTTAGTTTATTTCTGCACCATTCTCATTGGCCTGTTGTTCTTGTTATTGTTTTTTGTTCTTGTTCTTGTTCTTCATTCTTCTTATCCTCCTTATCATTTGGTGCAGCAGCTCCTCCTCCTCCTCCACTATCACCACCACCACAACGACCGCCGCCATACCACCGCACACTTGCCGCCAGTCGTCGTCATTGGCCACCGTCGTGCTCCAGCAAAGCCTCACTCAGTGCGCACGCCTCCCCGCGGCAGCAATTAGTGTGTTTGTCACCGTTGCCGCGCAGGGAAAAAATCAGTGGTGCTGTTAGGGATTTGTCTGGTTTACTGATTGGATTGTTTGTGTAAAGAAGTATTGAAACGAGTCGTGAATAAGTCAACACCATAAAGAACAAATAAATAAAAGCTTACATTTACTTGTGGCTGCGGCAGTCCTGTGGGGAGGCCTCGGGGAGAGAGACTCGCTGCTCACTGGTCAGTCTTTTATTGATGAAACATATCGTACAGATATATACAAATGAAGGTCAACATCGGAATATAGATTATAAAAAGCGTGCAGAACACGGAAGTTTTTGATGCCATAATGTAATGAAGTAACGAGCGTGCTGCGAAAGAGCCGCTCGCCGCCAGGAGCCGTCGCTGAGGGACGAGGCGGCGGCGGCCCGTGGCTCCGGCGGCTTGCTCCTGCTGGCGACGGCGATGGTGGCGGCGGCGACGAACCAGCGGCTCCTGCGGGACGCTCGGTGGAGGGTCTTCCTCTTTTACTGAACCAATGAAGACAAACCAAAATGAACCTCATGAAGCCACACTATAGCTCGCAGATTCCAACCTAAGGACCTGGACTACCTCCTGCAGCCAGCAGCTAAAGCAATGTTTATACACCGATACAAAAATATCCACTGTGTGTACACGTCTGATTCACGCTAAGGTTGTGGGGAAAAGTCACAGGAAAACAGCATCAGAAAAAAAAAATCAGCGTTAGGGAGGAGAATCACGAGGAATACAAAACATGTGCTACACTACACTACGTCCACTGATTACTGGCTGAGGCTGCTGTCTGACGCATTTCCTGTGGCTCTTCCCCGTCACCTACATTACAAATGGCACATAGATAACTGGAAGAAACTCTGGTGTCGTGCTGAAAAGGCTGTTTCCTCACAAGTTGTCGCTCTGTGCTAAGTCGCCATAATGTTCTACTTGAGCCGAGCTCTCCGCAGGGCCTCGGCCTAACGGGGGTACGTACGTACATCCTGAAACTACTTGACTGGTAACTACGATGGACTTGTGGGTAACCTACTTTATAATGAGACTTAGGTACGGAGCGCCCGTCGCTCGCAGCGGGTGTCTTGGTGCGGGCGACGGGCGGCGCCCACGGAGGGAGGCGGCGGCCCGGTGAGTGCATGGCACCGGCTGGATCCTGACGGCGGCCCGATCACTTGTCGCGCTGCGGGTTGCCTTGCTTGTCTGTGCCTCACCTGCTCCCTTGCCTGTCCCGGTTGGCCAGCCGCGGCCAGCCACGCGTCCACTCTGTTGTCTCTCATTCACACACGGCAGATTGAGGGATTCCTAATTGAACGTTTGTTTTTCAGCTGAATTCATATGAAATCATATGGAACTGTGCGAAAGTAAAGTTGTTGCAGTAAACAGTGATATGCAGATAAGTTAATTTCATCCGAGGTAAACTTGGCCCGGCCTCGGCGACGGGGCCGCGGGGCGCGAGGGTGTCCGCTCCTGTATACGTGTCGGGGAGGCGCGGGGAGGGAGAGATCACGGCGGTTCTCCTTCACTTCCCGGAGTCCGCCGACTAAGGCACCGGCACGCGTTATGACGCCCTCCTGCAGGCTGCACATCGCTAGGGACTCGGGTCTTGCGTTGGATCTCGTACACGTAGAGAGGCGCTCCGCCCTGCCCTGGCCCCAAAAGTGTCGGGCTGCTTCGGGCGCCTCACTCACGGACTAATCACTGCCGTTGAAGTATCCATTTCATTGTATACATTGACTGAAACTGAACTGCACTGTGGATGAGAGAGATGAGAGTGCCGGGGCAGTGAGGGAGCCTTGTCTCGGCGCGAGCACAGGCGGCGGCGGTTGTGGGAAGCGGTGAAAGATGACTCGCGGGGAGAAACACAAGCTTGTAGCAAAACTCACACTAACATTTGCCTTTGTCTTGTAATTCTCGTGCTTTAACACAGTAACAGCCTTGAATAGAGACGGTGGAAATTTCGCCATCTTGTATGTACAGCCGAGGAGCCCGCGGTCCGTCTGGCCGGCGGAGGCGAGCACGGCGGCGGCGGCGGAGGCAGGCACGGCGGACACTATCGGAACCAAAAGGATCTTTTCACGAATTGAACAGCGATGTGCCTCGTTATCAATTTTGAGGATGACAGTGAAGTGTTCCGAAACAGAGAGCCTGTGGCCTCGGCGCTGCGGGGCTGGTGGGGGGCGGGGTGCGGGTAAGGGAGGGCCTGATGGTGGCAGGGCCTTTCTAGTTGAAGAGAAACAGCCCACACCCTTACGAGGCGCGCGCCATGCCAACCGCCGTCGCTGCTGCCCGGTCGGCAGCTAACGCGGCCGCCGCGCCGCGCCTCTTTAGAGCGACGGTCAGTCTGCCGGCGGAAGTCGGACGCGCACGACGCCTGGCGGAGCGGAGTGCTGGGAGAAGTACTTGACTATGTTGGTCCGGGTCCAAAAATGACAACGTTCTGTTTCTGTAGAAACAGAAGCACAAATACACATAAAAAAGGCTACAGTTATAACAAACTCTCCATTGTAGGAGGCACTCGTACATCAATCAAGTCTGGAATGGACATCATCACGATGGAGTGAAAACACTGGACTGGATAGCTGCGACGAGCGTCCTGTGCTGGGACGCACCGCTGCGTGAAGGGGGCTCTCTGGCCAAGCACCGGGCCTCATGCCTCGGGGAACCTTCCCAAGTATCAACGAGAAAAAAGGAAAGAAAGAAAAAAAAAAGAGAGAGAGAGAGAGAGAGAGAGAGAGAGAGAGAGAGAGAGAGAGAGAGAGAGAGAGAGAGAGAGAGAGAGAGAGAGAGAGAGAGAGATTGTTAGGTACATCTCACTAGCGGCGGCAGGAGATCTCTACACCACACCCTGAGGCCTGTCTCCTGCAGGGGGAGGGAGCGAGGCGCCCCTCAGCCCACACTTGCCGAGCACTTGCTGTCCTGGTTGCTGGTCTGTGCACAGCCACAGAAGCCTAAAATGTTCTGTCTTATTGTAGGTACCAAGCCGTCCAACTGGTCCGTGGTATTGAGAACCCTCCGTGATGCACGTTATTACTGAGGAAGGGCGGGATCGGGGCGTGCAGGACTGATCCTCGATGGCCGTGCTTCTACATGGCGGTGAGGCTCAGCGCCAGCATCAGCAGCAGCAGGAGGGCCGAGGCGGTCTCCCGACATCCCGCCCCGCTAGTGGACTGTAAGACGGCCATGGCTGCGGGAAGGGAAAGCAGTGTTACTTGTGGCTTCCCTATGCCCAGACCTGAGGGTACCAGTGCAGCTTTACTTCGGATGGAAATAGGAAGGGTCAGTCATGGTGCTTACCTTTCTTGGTGAAGAAGGAGAAGCGATCTGACTCTGACGACCAGCCGTACTTGTTCCTGACTCTCAACATGGCCATGTAGTCTGTGGCCACCTCCAGGTTCTCCAGTCTGTAGGCGAGGGAGTGGCGAGTCCCGTGGCGCACCACCTCATTCCCGACGATTTTAGAGAAGCTCCTCCACTTTCCTGCCATTACCGTATAGTTCCTCTGTTGAAGGAGAGAGAGAGAGAGAGAGAGAGAGAGAGAGAGAGAGAGAGAGAGAGAGAGAGAGAGAGAGAGAGAGAGAGAGAGAGAGAGAGAGAGAGAGAGAGAGAGAGAGAGAGAGAGAGAGAGAGAGAGAGAGAGAGAGAGAGAGAGAGAGAGAAATTAATACATTTACCCTGCGGCAACCATTCTAATCTATTACTGGTAGATACACTCGAGGATCACACTATTATAAGCAAGCCATCAGGCCACACCTTCACGGCAGGGACTTAACCCTTTCACTGCGATACAAAATAATTAGCAGCACCAGAATTAATGTACGGATTCTTTATGAGCATCTACAAGAAAGCAGGAAATGAAAAGAAGAGCAGATTATGAAATTTCTAGCCAGTTGAAAGACTGGAGATGGCTGTAGAATACGTAAAAATGTCTCAAAGTGATCAGTAATTAAGGAAAGAGGTACCAAATAGCAATCGGCTATCAGTGCGCTCCTCCGGCCATCCTCTTCAGGACACTCGGACAAGACCACTACCACCCCATTGACACATAGCCACTCCCTCCACAGCCACCATCACTGCTACAATGAAACTCTGCCTTAATTGCTACACGAGAATACAAGGATAGCCTTAAACATAATTAAGCAGTGGGTGAAAAGCCTAGCGGGGAGAATTGTGTGATGTGTGTGTGTGTGTGTGTGTGTGTGTGTGTGTGTGTGTGTGTGTGTGTGTATTATGTGTGTTTTATTTTGTTTAATCAGCGTTTGATTACAATGTACCGGTGAGTTAGTAATCAAATAGATGGTGTGTGTGTGTGTGTGTGTGTGTGTGTGTGTGTGTGTGTGTGTGTGTGTGTGTGTGTGTGTGTGTGTGTGTGTGTGTGTAAAGTAATGCCACCAGCTGATAATACAAATTCAAAAAGAAAAAAAGTACATGCCCGTTGGCAAAGTGTGTGTGTGTGTGTGTGTGTGTGTGTGTGTGTGTGTGTGTGTGTGTGTGTGTGTGTGTGTGTGTGTGTGTGGCAGTGATGGGCTGGGAGCGAAGGGTGAGGGCGCCGCGCCGCACGTGTTGTGTGAGGGGCGGGACAGGCACGTCCATCATTCCCAACACGAGGGAGGAGGAGCAACAAAGGAACATGTAATCCACTAGGTGAGAATTGTCCATTTTTACTCACACTAATTGTAGCCATTCGGCGGCGACAAAAAACGGATCACAGCAAAAGCCTCCCCCTTACTGCTGAAGGTGAAGAAGAACGTGCAGGCGGGTTGTGAAGAGCAAAAAGATATTACTCTTTTGTTAGGAAGATGGGAGAATAGAAAGAGACGGATCTTTTCTATTCTTTCTCTTGATAAAGGTGAATGTATGAGAGTATGTCATTGTGATAAACTAGTCTTCCTGTGCGTGATTAAGGCGAATGTATGAAGGAGTGTCCCGCTGATAAACTAGTCTTATTCTACGTGATTAAAGCGAATGTATGGAAGATTATGTTACTGTGATAAACTTTTCTTATTCCCCATGATAAAAGGCGAGTGTAAGAAGGCGCACGTCGCTGTGATAAAGTATTCTTATTTCCGTAATCTAAAATGTATCGTGGTAGGAATACAACGGAAGGTGTTATGAAATTGTTCACTCTGGAAATGTAGATTGCTGAATATTATAGCAAGATATTACATGTGCATAGAACCTTTTAGTGTTGCGAAATTTGAAGGGGAGAAGATGACAGGAGGCAGATGAAGAAATGATATATGGGAAGCAGAAAGCAAGTGTGTTTATAGGAGAACTCATACATGTATATACTGTTTTATACGAGAATGTAGTAGAAGGAGTAAAGAGAACACGGCACTACTAAATTATGAGGTTCGTTTAGTCAGTAAAGATGTGTTGAAAAATTACTAAAGGATAAATCTCTCCTTTTTATCAATGTATTAATTTTTTTTTATCTTTGTGTGCTGTATTGTGGATGCTCAGGCTTAATAGAACGGTCTGATGCAAGTTTACGGTTTCGAAAGACATAACTGACAACAAGAGGAGTGATAGAGTAGTACAAAATCTTACATTCATTGAAGTTTTATTAATGCCTTGTGAAAAAAAGGGGTTTAAAGTTAGATTAGGTTAAGTTAGATAGGATCTGGTCAAGTTAGCTTAGAGTGGGATGGGTTAAGTTAGGTTAGGTTAGGTTTTGTTAGGTTAGATAGGTTAGATTAGGTTACGTTATTTAGGTTAGGTTAATTTAGGTTACGTTATGTTAATTAATGCTATGTTATGGTATGTTAGGAAAGTGTCTACTATAATTACCAGCAAAATTGTTAAAGAAAACAGAGCAGTGAGGTTAGGTTAAGGTAGGTTAAGTTAGGTTAGGTTAGCTTACGTTAGGTTAGGTTAGGTTAAGTTAGGTTAGGTTAGCTTACGTTAGGTTAGGTTAGGTTAAGTTAGGTTAGGTTAGCTTACGTTAGGTTAGATTAGGTTAGCTTACGTTAGGTTAGGTAAGTCATTATCATTACCAACCAGAGAATTAAGGAACTCGGCAGAGGCATATACTCATATTAATTTACTCACGTGCCATGCCCCTGGGTGTGTCTTGCGGTACTTGATGATGAACTCAGTGATGGGGTAGTAACTCTCCGTCTCCATCGTGAAGGTGTAAGAGTCGCTCTCCCCGCCGTTGGGACTGCTGGTGATGACTGGGGGCTTGGGCAGACCTGTGGGGGAGGAGATGAGTGAGACCTGTGACCTGTATTCTAAAACACCCCTATGCTACACCTCCACTACTTTCAAAAGTCTCTAGTTGTTGAAGTTACAGGGGTTTTCAAGTGTGTTTTTACGGTTCTAGTGACAGATTAACAAGTTTTCTACATTATCAACAGGATAAACACTTTTGAGAACCCGGCTAAACATCTCTATGGCCTTTGAAAATAGTCATGATGAGAAAGTAAGGCGTTTCCGAATATTGGCCCTGATTTGAATGAGTGTTGGTATAGAATGGAGGTAAAGAGAGTACTGGGACGGTAGAAATAAGTGAAAAAGCAGGAAGAATGAAGTGCGAAATGAAGATAGGCTGGAAAGGTGAGGGAAAGATAAGGGCAAGTGAAGGATGCAGTGCTTGTAGAGAGGTTTGAGAGAAGGAAGGAAAGGGTAAGAACGGGTGAAGGAGGAGGTGATGGAGCTAAGGAAGGGAGTAATGAGAGAGAGAGAGAGAGAGAGAGAGAGAGAGAGAGAGAGAGAGAGAGAGAGAGAGAGAGAGAGAGAGAGAGAGAGAGAGAGAGAGAGAGAGAGAGCAGACAGTAAAAAGAAAAAAAAAGACCAATATCTTACAAATGATCACATAAACTCCGAAATTCAACACACTCAAATGACCTAGTTAACTTTCCCTTAATGACCAACGCATCTAGTAAATAACCACTTTACTTACATAACACACGCACACACACGCACGCACATATACAGGTAACTAACTCACTGCTCACGTGTACATCCGTCCGCCGCTTGATTAATGTTTAAATGAAATAGTCTGATATAACTTATGAGCTTTTCAGTGGCCTGCTTTGAACTGGTGCTGTGAACTGGCGAGCGTCACTGAGCGGAGATAAAACACAGCCACATACGGGGGAAAACAGTGGAATTACCGAGTTGAAAGAGTTGAATATAATTAGGTGAAAAGTTGTGCGCAGTGACGGTGGTGGTGGTGGTGGTGGTGGTAGCAGCAGCAGTATTAGTGTGTGTCTTTGTGTGTACTGTGTATGTGTGTAGGCGTGCGTCTTTTACCATTACATAAAATAGTGACTGAGTTTAGTGTTAAATATGATAAGGTATATAGTATTTTTTTAGTAGTGGTGGTGATGGTGATAGTAGTAGTAGTAGTAGTGTGTGTGTTTGTTTGTTTGTGTGTGTGTAATAATAATAATAATAATAATAAACGGTTTATTATTTAGGCAGTTTGACAAACTGAAAATGTACATAGGGGATGGGGAAAAACTTAACATTAATCCTAACGGTAAGACTAATCTAGGAGGGAAATACTATCGATTGATGGCTCGCACCATGGTGGGAATCGCACTGAGTCTGTACCGGTCCGTGCGCGGCGCCTTCAGGGGCGTTATTTTGTTGTGGTGTCTGGTGGCACGGACAGGGCGAGGCGCGTCGGGCGGCAGCATGTCTCTGAGACGCGGATGATGCAGTAGTCCCTTCCCAAACTTCTCCAAACTTCTGTGTGTGTGTGTGTGTGTGTGTGTGAGTGTGTGTACTGATAACAACAAAGTAGAATAAGGCGCCCGTGGGTGTTTAATGGTTGGCAGTAATCTGATATATGTTCATGGGAATGAAAACTTGTATATACTGTATATGTATGTATGTTGCAGTTGGTGATTAAACGATGCTAGCCTTGCTTTTTTCTCATGATGATAATGATGATAATAATGACAAGGATTATTACTATTATTACAACTACTACTACTATTATTATTATTACAACTATTATTATTATTATTATTATTATTATTAGTAGTAGTAGTAGTAGTAGTAGTAGTAGTAGTAGTAGGAGTAGTAGTAGCGGAACACGTGGATAATTAAACTATTAAAACGTTTGATAGGTATACATAAGAGGAAAAGGAAAAGGAGGAGGAGGAAGAAGAAGAAGAAGAGAAGGAGGAGGAGAAGGAGGAGAAGGAGGAGGAGGAGGGAAGAGAAAGTTTAGAAGGAGAAGGGAGGGAGAAGGAGGTGTAGAAGACCCATTCTCTCTCTCTCTCTCTCTCTCTCTCTCTCTCTCTCTTATCATCATCATCATCATCAATACTACGTACTACTACTACTACTACTACAACTACTACTACTACTACTACTACTACTACTACTACTACTACTACTACCACAACCAGAACCACTACTACCACTACTACTATTCTTATTATCATTACTGTTGTCACTTTAACATCTGAATCTTATAATGTAATTCTTTAATCCTCGTATAAACTTTCAATTCACAAATCAACTTCATGGTTCGAGCTTAAGTGCGAAAAAGTAAGCTGCTTTTGTTCAGTTATCAGCATTGAAGTGTGTCTATTTTCATGCTTTTCTGTTATTGTAGTGTGTTTCCGTCCATCCTTCTATCTATAACTTCCTCCCTCTTGTTATCGCTATCCGTACTGTCCTGCGTTCCTTCTTTTCTTCACGTCCTTCCTCGTTTTCTTCTTCCATCAAGCCTTTTTTTTGTTTAATTTCTTTTTCCTTCTATAATTTCTTCTATTTTCTCTTCTCTCTCTTAATTTTTTCTTCGTTTCATCTTTCCTATCCAGTTATTATCTTCATCCCTCTCTTCCTTTTATCCTTCCATCCATCCTTCCTTAATTTCATCCATAATTATTCTCCCTTTTTCTCTCTATCTACCTTTTTCTTATGTTCCTTCTTCCTTCTTCACCTATCTCCTACCCTTACTTTTTTTCCCCCTTTTCTTCTTCTATTCTACCTCAATTTATATCATATCCATCAGTCCTTCGTTTCCTTCATCCATAATATCTTTTTTTTCTCTTCTCTCTATCCACCCTTTTAACGTTAATTCTTCCTTATCCACTTCCCTCACTTTCTTTTATCCTTCCACCCTTCCTTCTTCTATTTCTACCTGTAATTAAGCGTACAACTTTAATATTTAGCCGTGTCCTGAAGGTTGTGTGTCTGGTTAGGTCGTGTGATACTTCTCAGTGTCAGTTTCGTAATTAAAGTCATTATTTATTACAATGTCGATAATTAAGTACACCGCGTCTGTAATTCTTCCCGTATTTCATCGACAGTAGTTACATCACAAGAACTGTACCCATAACAAATTGAATCACACAGCACCACATTTCACCACGCCACGCTTCGCCACACCACACCTCACCACACCACACACACTGTTCGAAGCGTTACATTCACATCGCACCACACTAAACCACATCACACCACACAGCACCACACCACACCACACCACACTGTTCGAAGCATTACAGTTACACCACATATCTCTCAGCCACACCATGGTATCCAGTCCCGCTACATTACTCGGCCACGCCACATTAGCTACACTACTTGCACCAAAGCCACATTACTCGTAGCATCATCATTACTACAGTGTTACACCTAGAGTGACGCTGGTGCTACAAGTATCTAATCTGTACACATTAATGTAGCCTAACCTAACCTAACCTAATCTAACCTGGTCTAATTTGAATCTAATCTAACCTAACCTAACCTAACCTAACCTAACTAACGTAATCTAATTTAACCCAACAAACCTAATCTAACGTAACTTAATCTAACATAACCTTACCCAACTTGACCTAATCTAATCTAACCAAACCAAACCTAACCTAACGTAACTTAATGTAACCTAACCTTAACTTAACCTAACCTAATCTAATCTAACTTAACCTAACATGAAATAAACACAGTGAACAGCCAACGCCCATCATGGAATACACATGCCACTGAGAAACAAGAAGCAACATAATTATTTTTTTTATCTCTTTACAATATTAATGATGTGACATTTAACATAATTTTGATAAGTTATGATATTTTTTTAGTTTTATTCTTTTTTTTTTTTTCCGGCTTAAGTTACAAGTTACATTTGTGTTGGAAAAGATAGATAGATAGATAGATAGATAGATAGATAGATAGATAGATAGAGAGAGAGATAGATAGATAGAGAGAGAGAGAGAGAGAGAGAGAGAGAGAGAGAGAGAGAGAGAGAGAGAGAGAGAGAGAGAGAGAGAGAGAGAGACCAAAAGCAGCTTACGAGAGACTGGGAAAAAATCGTAATAGTGAATGATTTAATGTAACCAGGTTGTAGAGGGGATTGTTGGGCTGTTGTTATTATTATTATTATTATTATTATTATTATTATTATTATTATTATTATTATTATTATTATTATTATTATTATTATTATTATTATCATCATCGTCATCGTGGTTGTTGTTGTTGTTGGTGTTGTTGTTGTTGCTGCTGCTGTTGGTGTTGGAGTTGCTGCTGCTCTCACTCCTCCCGCCAATACCACCGTTGGTCTACACAATTTATGCATTCCGTATTGTAACAATTTAATCCTCATTCCCGGTTAATTAATATTTATGACCCCCCTGCGCTTATCGTATACATTCTCTCTCTCTCTCTCTCTCTCTCTCTCTCTCTCTCTCTCTCTCTCTCTCTCTCTCTCTCCTCTCCTTACCTGTCATTTGTATCACCGCACTCTCCTTGCCGTGGTCGTTCTCTGCAATACACACGTACGACCCAAAGTCCTTCTCCGTGACTGGCTTGATGGACAGGATGTGGCGGTGGGCGACGTGGTTCTGGGTCATGTGGGCGTCATGGGCGGTGTGGGTGCGGGGCTGGTGCAGTTTGGTGTCCATGATGGAGTCCGGGAGGCTCTGTCCGTCACGGGTCCACACAACTTCAGGGGCGGGGCGGCCGTGAACGATGCATACCAGCTCCACGTTGTCCCCTTCGCCTGTCCGCACGATGGTCTGGAATGTTACGGGGCTGTTACTGTCTGGAATGTTACTGGTCTGTTACTGTCTGGATTGTTACGGGGGCTGTTAATCTCTGTCTGGAATGTTACGGAGTTCTTAATGTCTAGAATTTTACGGGGTTTTTAGTCTCCTTCTGTCTTTTCCATGTGTCTCCCTACTCGTCCTATTATACTGGTGATTGATTTAGTTATTTATTCTCTCTCTCTCTCTCTCTCTCTCTCTCTCTCTCTCTCTCTCTCTCTCTCTCTCTCTCTCTCTCTCTCTCTCTTAGCACTCCCACAGTCAGCCTCATAAAACAGGTGGTGCTGGAGAGGAGCTATCAGGGTGGAGGGGAGGGCATCCTACCTTCTCGGCCACCACCTCGGGCGGGTACTCCACGGTGATGGACATGGCGGCGGAGGCTGGCTCTCCGATGCCGTTGTCAGCAGTACATAGATAGGTGCCCTCTGCTCGGCGGTCCACATTCTCCAGCGTGAGTCTCGGGCCCTGCTTGAAGAGGCGTGCGTGAGGCGGCGGGTTAGGCGTACCGTGCACCAGTATCACCATGAATTATTGTCCTCATCTCAGTGACAAAAGAGCAAAAGTTATCTGGCTCCTCCGGTGTTTGTTTTAATTCATTGTTTTACGCACTCATTAATGACGCGTTCCCGAACAAACACGACGGAACGACCCAGGCTAATGAAGGCAGGTGGGGCGGAGGGGAGGGTGGGGAAGGGTAGCTGTGTCATGTGATGTCTGGTGGCGTCTTACCTGCGAGGTGTGGTAGCCTGAGGGGAGGCGGCCCTCCTGATGTGACCAGCGGATGTTAGGTTCTGGGTTGCCGTTCGCCTTGCACTCCAAGGTGACACTGTTGCCCTTGGCCACGTGCTGCTCGGGCGGCACCAAGGCACGCACGGTGGGCGCGAACTGCACGTCCAGGGTGTGGCGCAGCTGCACGGGCGGCTCCAGGTCGAACTGGCAGAGGAATGTGCCTGCGTCCCTGGGCCTTGTGTGGGAGATGGTGAGGCGAGAGCCCTTGATGTCAATGCGTGGGTCTGGCGTCACCTTATCAGAGCCCACGGACAGCAGCTTTTCGCTCCCCCCGCTCGCCGGCTGCTTCTTGATGATCAGCTTGTTCCTCCCGGCTGGTGAAGGGGAGAAGAAGGCGAATTAATACAAACCCACTTTAATGAGGGCAAAGTCTCCCCCATGACAGCGACAGTGTGCCCATGACAGCCTGCTTGCGCGTCACCTGTCCCTGTCCCCTGAGCGATGGCCGTGTGTGCAACTTTGATATTAGGCGTCAGAGAATCGTTTCTCCCATTGGTCATTTAAGACGAGGAAGGGAACAAAGGACCCCACTGAAAATGGTCCATGGAATTATTCTTATCCTTGGTGCGGTGGGAGAGAAGGGGAAAAAGGGGGAAGAGTTGTCGCTGCAGAAGGAAAAGAGGGAAAGGCGGAGGGGAATGAATCAGTGATGAGTCAGAGGCGCGAGATGAGTCAGAACCATGAGGCAATGGGGGGTGGGGGAAGAAATGGTGGATGGGAGGATGAGGAGGAAAAACCCAAGGATGAGAAGAGGGAGCTGGGAGATGAGGACAGAAAAGTCAGAGGAAATGAATGGATGATGTGACGGTAAATGGGAATGAAATGGAAAAAGGGAAAGCAGAGAGGCAGTAGTATATGTAGCAGCAGTGGTAGCAGCAGTGATAGTAGTAATAGCAGTAGTAGCAGTGGTGGTGGTGGTGGTGGTGGTAGGGGCACAAAGAAAACAGGAAAGCGAGGCAGGGGAGGGAAATTTACATGGATTTACATAGAATTCCAGACCCTACAGGCCATTGGGTTTACTAGATGGGATCTGGCCCTTAAAACAAGTCACGGCGGGTGCATCGGCGCTGCTTTTTGGGGCGCCGCGCCGTTAGAGTGGCGGGAGAGGCGGGATCTGGATGCGGTAATCGTATTGCATTCCACGGCTCAGACTGCCCGCTTGTTGCTCCCATCCGTTGCTCTACTGGCCGCGAGGAACGTGTTTTGTGCAACGGTGCTGTGCTTACCTGTGTGTGTGTGTGTGTGTGTGTGTGAAGGAAGAGGAGGAGAGGACAGTGGAATCCATTAAGGGAAATGAAGGAAAAGAAGAAAAAGGAAGTGAAGGAAGAGGAGAGATGGAGATAAAAGAGAAACGAGGGAAGAAACTGCAGTAAGAGGGACCCACGCGATATGCAAACACGCAAGTGAGAGAGAGAGAGAGAGAGAGAGAGAGAGAGAGAGAGAGAGAGAGAGAGAGAGAGAGAGAGAGAGGAGAAGAGAGAGAGAGAGAGAGAGAGAGAGAGAGAGAGAGAGAGAGAATGACTTACTGACTAAATGATTGACTAACTGAATGACCAAGTGACTTACTGATAATAACTCACTAATTGATTAAATAACTGAATGAGAGATTGACTGATGAACTGAGTGACTGCCTGAATGATCTACAAGGATTTTCCACGTCCCAGATGATTGCCTGACCAACTAACTGACCATATAACTTACTAACTTACTAACTACCTAACTAACTGAGTGACTGACTGACTTACTAGGATTCTCCACGTCGCAGGGAATGATGACTGACTGGCCCACCTCCACCGTGAAGGTCTGAGGTCGTGCCATGAACGTTGGGGGCTCCACTCCTGGTTCCTGGTAGTAGTAGTCATAGTCGTAGTTCAAGTAGGTCTTGGATAGGCCTGTGTGGGAACAAGAGAGACGGTTGTTAGTAGAGAGTAGTAGTACTGGTGTTGGTAGTAGTAGTAGTAGTGGTAATGGGAGTATTGGTATCAGTAGTGGTAGTAGTGGGAGGAGGATAAAGGGAGATGAAAAAAAGTCTTAATATTAATAAAAATGTAGAGGAGGAGGAGGAGGAGGAGGAGGAGGAGGAGGAGACATGAAAAGAGGGGGAGCTGGAAAAAAGTCATTATGCAGTAAATAGATGAAAGGAGGAGGCGAAATAGCTATAAGGAGGAGGAGGAGGAGGAGGAGGAGGAGGAGGAGGAGGAGGAGGAGGAGGAGGAGGAGGAGAGGAGGAGGAGGAGGAGGTGGAAAAGAAAGAAGAAAGTGGGGAAGGAATTCATTAAACCACACAACCACCATCCCTCCTACCTCTCCTCCCCTTTCAACCCCTCTACAACTCCCCCTCACATCCCCTACATTCCCTCCCCTCCCATCCTCCTCCCGACACCCCCCTTTGGCTGACCATGGCACCAACTTTCCCCTCAACTTTAATAACTCACTTAGCAACTTTATCAACCCATCAAACTCGGCCCGGGAGTGCACCCAAACTGCCTCTAATTTTCCCTGTTTACTTCGTTTCTTTGGGTCCTTTTTTTTAATGTGCTCTCATTTCCCTCCACCTCCTACGCCACACACTTACTCTCTCTCTCTTCAGCTCCTTCCAGTCCCTTCCCATCGCTCCCTTTCGTGTTTTTAAATTTCTTGTTTTTTTTGTTTTTGTTTTTACGTTCGTATTTTTTTTATTTTCTTCTAGGCGATGATGTTGAAATTTGATCTTCAGTGTGTATTTTGTGGTGTTTTTCAGTCCTTGTGTGTGTGTGTGTGTGTGTGTGTGTGTGTGTGTGTGTGTGTGTGTGTGTGTGTGTGTGTGTGTGTGTTTGAAAGTGATACGCAGTTTTCTCCTTGTTGCATGCGTGTTTCTTTCTTTCTTTTTTTTTTTATTATCAGAATGAGACTTATTTTCTCCTCTTTCTTTACCATTTCTCTTTTATCTTTCTTTCTTTCGTGATTTCTTGCTTCGTTACTCCCTCTTATCATTTGCAGTCTCCCTCTGTGATGATTGACTTGATTTGTTTCTTTTTCTTCCTTGTTCTTTCACATCAGCTCTTGGCTTTCTTATTTGCCACAAAACGAGACGGGGCACAGTGGAGGATCGTGGGGAGGAGAGAACCAAGACCTTTCACTCTCAGAACCCTATTGAATATCGCGTCGAGAATTTTCTTAGTGTATCTTTGGAAAGAAATTGTATGTTGGGTGTCGCTTTCCTTTCTGAATACTCATGTTTCCTTCAGTACCCTACCTCGGAATAAATACTAGAGAAAACCATGACCTCCTGTTCCCAGAACTCTATTGGATATCGTGTCTAGAATTACGTCAAGTGCACCCTTGAAAAGAAACTGGGTGTTAGGTGTTGCTTTCTTACTGAATACTCATTTTTCCCTCTCAGCATATATCCTTGCATTGCAGTGAATACTCGTACTCTTAGCAATATTCTCAGAACCTTAAGTCCTCTCGTACGTAAAGATTTGAGGCTCTTACTGCTATTGTTGATTTTGCTGATATCTTGATTTTTTTATTTTTTTTTCAGTGAAATGGTTTTACTAGAAAGAATGTGATTTTTTTTTTTTTCAAGAACGTAAGAATATAGGCAAGCTTCATTTGGCAAGTAGGTTTACACGTTAGCAGTCTCCTTATAAAACATACTAGTGCATAACTACTACTACTACTACTACTACTACAACTACGACATCAACAACAACAACGCCAAAAAACACAACGCCAATCTACCACCACCACCACCAGCACCACCACCACCACCACCACCACACTTGAATACCTACACTAGCCAAACCTTTAAAACTCCCTACACTACAAATCGACAGGCACTAGGGAAGTCACGGGAAGCGAGGGCGCGCATAAGCAGAGCAAGGAAGACCAAGTCACATGCACCTTTATGGCAGGATTACACTAAGGTTATTAGGAAGATGCATGCGACAGGTGAGGCGGCGCGCGGAGCATAATGTAGCGCATGAGGGCGTGAATTACTCAAGCCTCCATTACAATTAGGCTCACATATTACCATTAAGTCATGCACAATATATTACTTTAGTGCCACGTTACAATTAACATATTAGTGTTTGTGGGTGCTCTCTCTCTCTCTCTCTCTCTCTCTCTCTCTCTCTCCTCTCTCTCTCTCTCTCTCTCTCTCTCTCTCTGTGTGTGTGTGTATGTGTGTGTGTTATATTATTTTTTGGAGCTGAGCGTGTTTGTGGTCACAATATTGACACACACACACACACACACACACACACACACCACACACACCACACACACACACACACACACACACACACACACACACACACACACACACACACACACACACACAACACACACACACACACACACTAATATTTATGCTTTTGCTGATGTCAGATACTCACTACAATGACTTCATAAGCATCACTACCCTCGTCATCATTATCTGGTCACTGTTATCATATCATTATCGTCACCTTCCTCATCCTGTCACTATCAGAATTCATTGTATCGGTCATAATTATTTGTCACTACTACTACTACTACTACTACTACTACTACTACTACTACTACTACTACTAATACTACTACACTTACTACTACTAAAACGAATCACATCTCACCTGTAACTCTATATTTCAGCTGTATAGTCAAGGTCGGAAGTAATCTCATTATTTCATTCATTTCAATTTGATGCTTGTAGTTTTTCACTTTTCATATTATTTTGTTGCGTGTTGTTTTTATTCGTAGTAAGTAATCAATCAATAAATCACCCTCTTACTCATTTCACTCACTCACTCACTCACTCACTCACTCACTCACTCACTCGCTCAAACAAGCAAGTAAATAATTATGAAAGTGAGTAAGTAAGGTTTCATATTTCATTAACCTTATATCATCAAACACTATAATATTTACGTTTTTTCAGTTTCATTCACTCGACGCTTTGCTTTGAAATCCGTGACATAATTTTTGATCTCCCTTTTAGTCACCTTTACATCATCTGTTCTCTTATTCCCCTTGACTCTATCTCTTCTCCTCCTCTGCTCTTAGTCTATTCATGATTTCTTTCAAACTTAATTATTTTTTTTCTTTTTTTTTTTCACGATACGAGACGAAAAAAAGGAGAGAAAGGGGACGAAAATAAAGAATACAAGGTCAGACAGTCACTCCACTCAGCTGACATTTCCTGCTCTAATTCATTCATGTGTAGAGTACGAGGGAGGTTAACTTTGCATTAAACAGAGGTGCAAGCTTTTTTTTTTAATTTTATTTATTCAGCTACTTCTACTACTACTACTACTACTACTACTACGACTACTACTACTACTACTACTACTACTACTACTACTACTACTACTACTGCTACACACACACACACACACACACACACACTAGTCATCATGCTCCTAGACGGTAACACAACAAGTACTCGTACATTTTAGGCCAAGTACAAGAGACACTTTAGGCTTATACGTAAATGACATTACCACGCACTTATAGGCCAGGATGCTGCATTGTACCGAAGCCCCTCCTTCATAAATATTCCAGAGACGTGGGGGGGAGTAAAATTGGTTTCAAAAGGTGTGGTCTCACGAAGCTTCTCTCAGCACCGTCTGGCCTTCTTAGCAGCGTCTATAATGCACTCTTACTACATCAACGGAGATGTAAATTTAAATAAGTGTTTTTGTCACCTGATCCGTGTTTATAAGGTTGACTTGGTTGTACTTACGAGTACATAAGTTGCGATAGCGTATATGATAATTAGGTTTATAAAAAGTGATAGGAGGATAGTGGAATAGTAGACTAATGTGATTAAGTTATTAGTGCACAATCATTAGGGAGCTTTAATGAAATGGAGATTAGAAAAAAAAATATAGATGAAGATGGGAGGTGGAAATAGGTAGGCATGTTTTATACAGGAACTTCCACGTGAAGTTCTGGTGGCTTCTTGCGGCTTCTGTGTTTTCTAAATCTTTAATTCTTGTAAAGTACGGAGGATAGGTGAGTGTCAATCTCCAGATGTCCTCATGCCTTTTTGTCTCGGTGTCTTCGCTCCCTTGTCACTACATATATAATCACTTTAACTGTCACCTATCCTCTTCTTGTATCTAAACCTACGTAGTGACTTTCCATCTATGTATCTGTCAGTCTGTGTTCCCGACATGCAACTCACAAGCACATACTCGCTCACGCCAAGCTCCTTTACAGGTCTATTTGTTTCCTTCGATGCTGAGCGCTCGTTTTTATCTCAGATCCTTATTGTTTTTTTCATATTGTGGAAAAGACGATTATGTGTGTCTGTGGAAGTGTGTGGGTGAGGGGGTGGATAAGTGTGTGTGTGTGTGTGTGTGTGTGTGTGTGTGTGTGTGTGTGTGTGTGTGTGTGTGTGTGTGTGTGTGTGTGTGTGTGTGTGTGTGTGTGTTTGTGTGTGTGTGTGTGTATGTGTGTGTTTGTGTGTGTGTGAGAGAGAGAGAGAGAGAACCTCCTCTTTGTAAAAAGGATGTATCGGCTAAAAGAGCACGAAATACCAGGCATTTGATATTCCCATGTCGTAATTCGCTGCAGGTTTACATAAATGTTTTGCTGATGCTGGGGCGGGATGACCTTCAGGAGCCGGTGATTGAATCCTTCATGATCGAAGTCTGCGGTGCACGTTCCTAACAGCTTGTCTCTCTTTACCTTGAAGCGGATCAGGGGACTTAATATTACGGGAAAACATTCAAGACAGTAGTGAAAGAGAAGCGGGCCACATTAACACATTCCTTACCGAGACTAGACACTGCAAGCCTCCCCTTCCCCCGCGCCATTCTCATGACTCCAGGCCCGCACCACCAATCACCATCACCACCACTACCACTTGCCGCATCACCTTTCCATCCCAGAACTCCACCACCCCTAGAGTGCAAACTTGTTGATCTGAAGATTTTCCTTCCCAAAACTTTTATCGCCGTTCCCGTCGTGAACCCGCAGTTGATTCCCGCCGAGACGCTTTGCCGCGGACACCCCCTTCCCTCCTTCCCTTCCTCCCTCCCTTCCTCCCCCCGTCCCTGGCATTTCTAGCTGTCTGTGCGTTGTTCAGTGCGGCCTTGGATCATGTTCCCAAACGTTTCTTAGTTTCATCTTGTCTTATTATAGCAGCTCAAATGGAACTTAATGAGCTTTTCAAGGGTGTCTTCATGGTTCCTGGAAATAGTTTAACAAGGATTCTGTTCCGACAGTAGGAAAAAGATCCGTGGAAACGCGATTAATTACCTCTCTGGGCCTTTGAAATAGTTCCCTATGAGAGAACACAGCATTTCAGAATACGTCTCATCTATTTCTGTCTTGGTTTTTTCCCTTTCCTTTATCTTACAAGTGTTTGACTTTAACAAGACCGTGATCTCGGCTCCCTGCTGGCCGTGGCGGTGCAAGTGACCCAATGCACGGTGCTCTAGAGGCTAAAGGTGGTGTTAATTTTGGCCTCGTGGAGTCTTATTTGTAGGAGCGAACATGTCTTAGTTCCCGATCGACTGAAAGTATCAATGCATTACTTCATTTACTCTTTGATAATGACAGTACACCTGTCTTATTTGGAAGAAGTAAATTATCTTACAAAAAAAAAACAAAAAAACAAAGAATCCATAAGACGAAACGATTTGAAATACGCACCACCGAGGGCTGTGAGGCTCCTGGAGTAACGGCACCAACAGCAACAGTGTCCTTGCCAGCCTGTCACGCTGTCCACCTACCTCCCTGACCCCATAGGAACTAATGGCATACTCATATATATATATATATATATATATATATATATATATATATATATATATATATATATATATATATATATATATATATATATATATATATATATATATATATATATATATATAAAGGATAAAAAATAATAAACAAAAAAAAAAAAAAAAATAAGGCGAGAACAGAGCGAGGACGAAGAGGCTTAAACATTTTACTGTTATTAAAATACTGGGACGTGAAAATGAGCAGGTTCTCACCTTTATGAAGAGAGAGGAGAGAGAGAGAGAGAGAGAGAGAGAGAGAGAGAGAGAGAGAGAGAGAGAGAGAGAGAGAGAGAGAGAGAGAGAGAGAGAGAGAGAGAGAGAGAGAGAATAACCGAACATTGAAAAAATCCCACAAATCCATATATTTCAAAACTGATAATAATGATGATGAACTGATAACGACAATAATAATAGTAATAATCACGATAATCAACGAAACCAGGCTAACAAATCCACAGGCATAATAACACATTATATTAAGCCCTGGACACCTCATGCCGCGTCCATTGCTCTTTACCATCAGTTTGTCGGCAGCATTCCGCAGACAGTTCTTGTTGGGACGTACTAATTGCCTTGGGATAATTATGCACTGCGCTTTAGCCCTCGATTCTGAATGCAGCTATTATCATTATTACCCAAGGCTTATCTCCGTCACTAAGTTGGGCGGAGTTTATTGCCCCGACCATCCTGTCACCATCCGTAGCCAAAGCATTAACGCGGCGCTGAGTTAGGACTGGTGGTGACGTCCATCTGATTAGTATTTGGGTGGGTTGGCTGAGAGACAGAGAGAAGAGAGAGAGGGAAAATGTACGTAAATTCCTGCTCTTGTGTTATGTTTGTCTTCATGTGTCTGAGTGCATGTCTGTCCTTTTGTTTGTATTTCTATTTCTATCGAGGTATCTGTCTGTCTTCCTCTTGTGTGTGTGTGTGTGTGTGTGTGTGTGTGCACGTTTCTTTATCTATCATCATATCTCTTTGTCTTCCTATCTGTCTTGGCCACCTGTGTATGTCGCTTTTCTCTCTCTCTCTCTCTCTCTCTCTCTCTCTCTCTCTCTCTCTCTCTCTCTCTCTCCTCTCTCTCTCCTCTCTCTCTCTCTCTCTCTCTCTCTCTCTCTCTCTCTCTCTCTCTCTCTCTCTCGTATCAATATATTTATCGAGTTGATCTTTACTAGTGCATAATATCACTTCCGTATTGCGTCAAACTAACCCTCTAACGCACTTTGGTATCCCCTTTTTTCATCCTGGCATGCTAAGTTAACGTTTTCTCTCACTGTCCATCGCTGTCCGTCGCCTTGTCGCCGTGGTGGTGTCGTCGGCGGCGGTCGCAGGCTGCTCAGTGCTGGTGTGTCGTCGGCAGCAGTAAAACGTGGAAATTTATATCCTTCCGTACCACCAGACAACCCGCAGCCTCATAAATCGTGTTCACCAGCATCTAAAAGTCTGAATATAAGTCCTTTGAGGAATTTTTTATCGGTTTCACACCTTAAAATATGGACAGTCAACCAGGGAGGGAGGGAAGGAAGGAAGAAAGGACGGAAGGTCGATACTGCAGATGCCGCCAGTTTCATACAACGCGAGGCAGCTTGGAAATTAAGGCACGACGTATATTTTCCTGCCGAAGAGTTGTGCAATAGAGGCATTAATTTATTTTACGGTTTATTTCTGTGTGTCTGATGCATTTGTGGAGGACAGACGACTGATGGGTGTATCAGAAGACATAAAAAATGAGAGTAAAGTAGAAATAGGTGATCTCTTGTGATTCCTATAGGGAGCAACAGAAAGAAGAGAGGAAAAAAGAGGGAAAGAGTATGAAAAAAATAATAACTGTGTATTTTGAAGATGTAAAGGAAAAGAGAAGCAAATAATGGAAAACAAGATTAAAGAAACAATAACACGACACTGCATTACTTATAAAAGTAAGAGAAGAACAACAACATAAATATTAAAAAGAATAAAGACTAGAGAGAACGCTACGTTATTTTAACATCAGAAAGGTGGCAGGAAACACACACACACACACACACACACACACACACAAAACCATTCGTTACTACTACTATTACTTATATTACTACTAGTACTACTGCTACTACTACTATTACTACTACTACCACTACCACTACTACTACTACTACTACTACTACTACTACTGCTGCTGCTGCTGCTACTGCTGCTGTTGCTGCTGCTGCTGCTGCTGCTACTACTACTACTACCACTACCACTACAAACCCAACACATATTTTTCACCTGTGCAGAGTTTTTCCTGTGAAATTCAGGTCGCAAATATAATCGCAAAGTACGTACAACACTTTACTGCATCATGTACGAGTGTTATTGCCACCTTTGTGTGCTGTTGATCTGAACACACACACACACACACACACACACACACACACACACACACACACACACACACACACACACACACATACACACACACACACACATACACACACACTCTTACACACACACACTTACACTGACACACACACTTAAACACACACACTTACACACACCAATGACGGGAGCTTCTTGTATCGCGTCGCTGGTTTTCAATTAGATAACATTAATTTTATATTTTACGTGCATCATTTCTCACAAAGGAGGTCTTGTGTTGGTTTCCGGAAGGTAAAAAACGAACTTGTGTTGAAGTGTTGAGATATTATTATTTTTTTTTTGTTGGGGGAAGCATCGATCTTGTTAATTTTTCATTTGCAAACGTATTTGTTGGTAATGAATGACCGAGGTTATTCATTCAGGCTGTTTTCTCTGCAGTGTGTAAAGAGAGTTGAAACTGTTTGCGTGTTTGTTATGCTCTTTTTTTTTTTATTTGTATTTTATTCATCTCCAGGTACATTTTTTGCGAAGTGAATTGTGTGTAGTCTGAAAGCTCAGAATTCCACCTGGTGTCCTTTCTCTTGTACTAAATATTCAAGTAGATAAATGAGATAGAAAGGAAGAAATATTGTTATTATCACAGAATATTTTTTTTTATAGTCTTTCCTTTCTTTCCTTCCTTTTCTCTTTCTTTCTTTCTTTCTTTCTTTCTTTCTTTGTCAGGCAGTCAGACTATCTACCTATCTATCTATTTATCTATCTATCTTAAATATCTATCTATCTACCTAATACCTACCTACCTTATTTTTTGAGCTTATCATTTCCATCTATTCCCAATACTGGAGTTCGTGTAAATTTACCTCGTGTTCCTTGTGTGCCTTGAGTTCGCGTGTTACTCATCCAGTTAATCAATGCATCTGTCATTTACTCACCCCCTTTCCTCCCGAGTGATGAGTTTTTAGAGAGAGAGAGAGAGAGAGAGAGAGAGAGAGAGAGAGAGAGAGAGAGAGAGAGAGAGAGAGAGAGAGAGAGAGAGAGAGAGAGAGAGAGAGAGAGAGAGAGAGAGAGAGAGAGAGAGAGAGAGAGAGAGAGAGAGAGAGAGAGAGAGAGAGAGAGAGAGAGAGAGAGAGAGAGAGAGAGAGAGAGAGAGAGAGAGAGAGAGAGAGAGAGAGAGAGAGAGAGAGAGAGAGAGAGAGATGAGTAAATCAAAACCAGGAACAAGGAATACGAAAATAAAAAAAAAATGAAACTTCGGGCGGAAAGAGAAAAAAAGTGAAAAATGTGGAAACGAACAAATGAAAAAGAGAGAAAGAGGAAAGAAGCAGAAAAATAAAGAAAATAGAGAATCATAATTGAAACTAAACCATCTGAATGTGTTCAAATAAAAAAACAAATAAAAACCTGCAAGAAATGTCGGAAAGAGAGAGAGAGAGAGAGAGAGAGAGAGAGAGAGAGAGAGAGAGAGAGAGAGAGAGAGAGAGAGAGAGAGAGAGAGAGAGAGAGAGAGAGAGAGAGAGAGAGGAGCAACTTCACCTTTATCTTTCACTCAAGTTCCCATTCAATCAAGCTTTTCCCCTCTTTTCCTCTCCACTTTTCCCCTTCCCTCCTTCTCCCTTCTCCACACCACAGCACAACAACAATAACTAAACACATTCAACAACAACAACAACGACAACAACAACAACAACAACAACAACAACAACAACAACAACAACAACAACAACAGCAGCAGCAGCGAAAGCGAATTCCCTTGTCGACTACCTACGCATTTACTATATTGCTTCCTCCTCCTCCTCCTCTTCCTCCTCCTCCTCCTCCTCCTCTTCCTATTCTTTTTCCTCCTCGTCTATCAGTTTCTGTACCTCCTCCTTGCTCTCTGTTAGTCTTACTTTTGCTTTCGTCGTTCTTGTCGTCCTCCTTTTTTCCTCTTCTATTGCTTCTATTTCCTTTCCTCTTCTTCCTCTTCCTCCTCCTCATCCACTAGTTTCTTTTTTTTTTCCTTCTGTTTCTACTAGTTTTGCTTTCCTTGTACTTGTCGTCCTCCTTTTTTCTGTACCTCCAACTCCTCTTCCTCTTGCAATTTTTCCTCCTCCTTTTCCTCCTCTTCCTCCTTCTCGTCTTCTTTTTCCTTTTCCTCCTCCTCCTTCCTCTCTTTCCTGATGCGACATTCAGAAATCACGTCATTTTTATCAGTTTTTCACTCGTGCACGTAACCTCCACTCCAGCCTTCTTCACCCGTGGTCCCAGAGCTCCGGAATCAAGGGTTCGTGATTTGCTTAATGCCCGCCGCTCATCACGCACCTTTAAGGCCGCGTGCAACTCGAGAATGCAAGCTGAATTTTGGTTACAGTCAGCCAGGTGTCGCCAGCGCTCCTCCTCCCTTGTATCTCATCTTGCAGAGGATGGATTTGTCATTCCTCCGTCATTCCTGCACCACTTGCTGCATAAATGATCCACAGGCTGCGTCCTTCCTCCCCCACAGAGGCGCGTTTCTGTTTGAAGGCAAAGTAGGAAAGCAAGGCTGGCGATCGGGACTGTGGTGGATGCTGGGTATTTCGGTGTTAGAAGCGATGCATGTTTGTTGTTGCATATGCGAGTGTTATGCTTTCCGCCACTTTGTCCCCGCCTGAAGCCTTCGATTCCTGCGTGGGGTGGGTTTCTTTACTTGAAGGGTGAGGGACGAGCAGGTAACTCATGCATGGGTGATCTGATGGCGTGGTCATTGTTCCGCGACAAGGTGCACGGCTTAGAGCTCCGCATCACTGTGTAGATTCTGGAGAGTGTCACTGTGTGTGTTTGTTTCGTTGTGTGTGTGTGTGTGTGTGTGTGTGTGTGTGTGTGTGTGTGTGTGTGTGTGTGTGTGTGTGTGTGTGTGTGTGTAGATGTAGTCTTTTCTCTGGCATTATTTAATCCTTGCCGCACCTTACGTCGACACTCCGCTGCGGTTTGTTGTCGCGAGTGTCTGGTAATTATGTGAAGTGAGGCTGTCTTTCCTCTGCTATTATTCAGGTCTTTGTCTCCACCTTGGCTTGCCTCCTGACGTCGATGCTGCTGTGGGTTCGTTCAGGTGAATTTCTTAGGGGATGATGCTGTCGTTTCTTTTGTATGATTTAAACATTTGCTTCACCTTTGCTTACCACGAGCCTGGAGACGCAGTGCAAGGAATGATTACTGTCTCTGATGGCTGTGTGTGATGCGATTCTGCGGTAACATTTGAACATTTGCCTTTCCCTTGCCTCCCAGGAGCGAGGCCTCGACACACCACCGCTGGGGTTGTTGTGCTGAGTCTCTTTCCTGCTTTTCTTTCTGGCGGCGTGAAGCCCCACTGGCCGCGCCCCGTGTCCGTGTCTTGCTGTGCTGGTGGAGGAGTTTATGTGTCCTGCTTTATTTTTTTGGCTATAATTCCTGCAGGAGGTGAGGAAACATTTCAGGGATTCGCGCGCCCTCTCAGCACCCCTCCAGGCTCGTCCCCAGCCAGTGCACTCTCCTTCTCCGCATTCCCTGGTGTAATTAACGAAATAGGATTAATGTCCTTTAATGCTTCTCTCAGACTCTCGCCGCCGTGTGCTTATGGTTACACTTGCTTGCCGTGCGATGAGTCACATTTCCCGGCGGCTTGGTACTTTGAAGTCTGAGGTGAATGCACGTAATGCTGACCAACTGATGCGCCTTATGACTCTCTCTGCTAGACAAAACTTGCTGTGTCGATTGCAGTCCTTTTTCCCTCTTCCTCCCTGGTTTTTGCTTTTCCTCTCCAATGAACAGCCACGTTTTTGTTGCGAAAGCATAAAAAAAACATAAAAAAAAGAAAAATCTCTCTGTGCCTCGCTTAATTTTGTTTCCTCCGACGTTTTTTTTTTTTTTTATCCTCCCCGCTCTTTATTCTTATTTTTTGAAGTGAAAGCTATGAACCATCGACTACTGTTGTGTAATAGATATGGAGTGAAAACTTCTGAATGCATGCCTGCCTCTGTCTCTTTTGTCTGTCTGCCTGTCTGCTTCCCCGTCCCTGCCTGTCTATCTAGCCATTCATCTGCCTACCTGCCTGCCGTTGCAACATTTCAGCAGTTTCCAATCTATTGTGCTGAAATCTTGCAACATGTGTGACTGCGTGTTTGTGTGTTTGTGTGTCAGGGTCATTCGCCGCATCAGAAAATGCTCCAAACATTTCCACACGCCTGTTCTCCTCCTATCAATAATCCATTACTGCCTGTTTACCTTGAACGCTTCACTTACCTGGCCCTTCCCAACCCTTCCCTTCTACCCTTCCCTCCTCGACCCTCGTAGATAAATATCGCTAAGTAATTTCCTGAAGCTACTTAACACAGGGAGCATGGGTTATATCTCTAAGTGTGTTCTCCTTTCCTCCTCTCCCCTGCTGGATTGCGTGTATTCTTATATATTGGCAGTAATGGTGATAGTGATGGTAATAATGGTAATGTAACTAGAAGGTGTTCAGGGTGAATATTCTCACTATAATGGTACTTGTGGTAAACTTTCTCGGGACACGTAAATGAAATGCGGCAAAGCTTCACCGTAGAGTTGCACCGCCAGGAAATGTGAGGGAGACTGAAATAAATCCTGGTTCCGCATATCGTACGTATTCGAATCCGCTTCCAAATCTAATCAATTCTTCCTCGTCCCAAGGCTCACCTTTCCCACGAAATTTAATTGGATTTCGTTCATGACAAAAATAACAACGACGACGACAGCTCCAACAATAACAACGGCGACAACTGAAAACAATAAAATGAATAACGAAATCAGCAGCTACTATTACTGCAGCTATTGCTACTGCTACCACCACCACCACCACTACCACTACTACTGCTGCTACTACTATTACTACTACTGCTACTACTACTACTACTACTACTACTACTACTACTACTACTACTACTATTACTACTACTATTACTACTACTATTACCACCACCACTAAATGTAACTCGCACGTAAAACCATTACAACAACAACAACAACAACAACAACAACAACAACAACAACAACTACTACTACTACCACTACTACCACTACCACTACCACTACTACTATTGCTATTACTACTACTACCACCACCTTTACTACCACGCCACCAGCACCACCGTCACAGTGCATGCATTCCTTCCTCTCATTTTCATAATTTTTCCACTCTCCCCCGCCCGCGCCGCCCACGTGCAATCCGAAAGTGAAAATAACATGACGCAGTTACGTGCTTTCAGTTATGTTGTGCAATTTTGATAAATGGTACTTTTTTTTTTTTTTGTTTCATCCGGCAGTTTTGATAATACTTAAAATTTTATTATGTAACCCTGACTGTGACTGATTTTTCGCCATGCAATTTAGAGACATTCGAATTTATCTTTGTCATGCAGCTTTGACATATGTGAATTGCTGTGTAGTTAAGACAAGTTTGATGTATCATGAAGGTTTGCACTATGTGGGCAATTCCATCATGCAAGTTTGATACATCGGCAGTGGTGGTGGTGGGCCGTGCCAGTGTATTGATAGTAGCGATGTCAGTGTGTATGTACACTTGCAAGGCCTCAGGTGAAGTATAAGGAGCAGTCGTCTTTACCTGTGCCTGTCCGCCTGCCTGTCTGTTTTGGGACATGTGAGGTGAATATTCTTGGCCGTGTGTGTCTCTATCTAATTTTGTGATGCTGATGGGAGGACTCTGTGAAGCTTTGACCTTTTTTTATTATCAGTCTCACGCACTCTCTCTCTCTCTCTCTCTCTCTCTCTCTCTCTCTCTCTCTCTCTCTCTCTCTCTCTCTCTCTCTCTCTCTCTCTCTCTCTCTCTCTCTCTCTCTCTCTCTCTCTCTCTCTCTCTCTCTCTCTCTCTCTCTCTCATACGAAAGGTCACACAGCCCACACACAGAACCTTGCCACGTCAGATTAACAACACCCCATTTCTCAGAAGCAGAAACCTTTACTAACAACCCACCCGCCCATTTTCCTTCTACTCATCTCTGCATTCTCGCCCCTTCCTCAGCCTCTCCTGCAGCCCCTCACAACTCGCGGTTACTGCTCGGGAGGAAGATACAATTATATCGGATTACTATATTTTTTCTCCTTGCACTCCGTCTGCCGAGATATATCTCTCCAAGGAGCGCCGCGGAGTCTCGGAGGAACCAGATGGAACATGCGTCCTTATTAAGTGATGCAGTGAAAGTTCCGCTCCTCACGCCGCAGTCATTTCCTTGTCTCCCTCTGTCTCGCTCTGTCTCACGCCGTCCTTTCCTTCACGGCCAACAGCCCCTCTTGTTTTGTAGGGATTTTAGCCTTTCGTACCGCGGAGGCTTCAGCGAATGACGTGCAACAGCAGACCTTTATTAACTTGAACCAGGCAGGGGTAGTGCGTGGAGATATTATATTTGTCTTCGTGTGCGTCTCTGTGTCTCCCTTTCCTGCCTCCAGCGGGTTCTGCAGGGTACAGGGGTGGTTAGGATTCTTCTCTGTCTCTCTGTCTCTCTCTTCTCTCCTCCTGCCTCGTCCGTGACTTCTGTGTTGTATTATCTCCTTCAGGCTCTGCATATGCCGGTGGGAACTCTTGAAAGCCATTCCCTGTTGACTCGGTCTCTTTACTCTCGCCCGCTCATAACCTCCGCACATCGTCTTCTGCTCTTCATTTCATTCCTCGCTTCCATTTTCTGTTGCTTGTTTATGGTGCTTTGTTGAGAGTGTGCGGCGAGAGAGGCTTTCCCCACGATTATCATTTGGTGTGTGTATGTGTGTGTGTGTGTGTGTGTGTGTGTGTGTGTGTGTGTGTGTGTGTGTGTGTGTGTGTGTGTGTGTGTGTGTGTGTGTGTGTGTGTGTGTGTGTGTGTGTGTGTGTGTGCGCGTGTGTGTGTGTGTGCTTGTGTGTCATGAGTGCCGACAGTGTTTAATTCTCTTAATAATGCTCGTGCGCTTTCAGGTTTGGAATTTTTGCCTCACGTGGGAAGACAGGTTTGTTTGGCGGCAGCATTAGGGCGGCAACACTTCCGGCTGGGCGGTATTTTTCTCGCCAACAGCACCTTGGCAGTGATGGACGCAAGTGTTTACCTTCCCTTCTACTGCGAGGCGCTACCAGTACCTCACAAGACGGCCGGAGGAACCTTTCACGCCACCTCGTAGCACTGCAAGGGTAAAGAAATAATTTTTCTCTTTGCATTCATGTCAGAATCTTTGAAATGCGTCTTAAGGAGGTAAGGAGGTAGTGCAGCTCTGCAATGAACACCGGGGTGCATCCCTGACTGATCGATGCTGGTGAGACAATAACGTGATTGACGCGAATGGACGCAGGTGAGACGGGTCATGCGAGGAGACTGACGGACATTAATCTGGACTGCTTGCTTCCTCCCAGCGTGAGCTTCGGCCACGGTGGGTCGGCAACACCACGCCACTCGACTCTGTTATCTTTAGCAGGCAGGAAACCGGCGAGGAATTCAGTAATGCCAAGGAGCATCATGAGGCTTAAGGAGTGTTTTTCTTTTCTAAGCAAAGGTAATTAAGTCTCGGTGCCTCAGCAGCCGCCCTCACCAGAGCTTCCTTGCCGCCTCGCACTGCCGCTCAGCAGTGTTCAAGGCGGTTCATGTCGGTCGTGACGCTCCTGACGTTTGCCACACACTGTCTCCTTCAGTATCAGCGGCGTCTCGGTGTTGCATTTTACCAGAGGTCGCAGCCCTGTGTTCCTTTCGTGCCACACGTAAGGGCAAGCGTGGGTCGTGAGTCCTTGAGTCCAGCCTCTCTTGGCCTCGTCTCAGCTTTGCCAGGCTCGTGTTCAACTCTTGGACCAGAACTAAGCATTATTTTTTCGTGAAACTGGAAATTCTGAAGAATATCGAACCTTCCTGTACAAAAGGAAGAACATTAGTATTCAACTGTGCGTTATCTCATCCTTACCCTTTCCTTCATTGCCAAGAACTACGCATTACTATTTCGTGAAGATGGAACTCATCAGGAATACAAAGCTGTCATGTATAAAAGGAAGAACATTAATATTCAGGGTTGCGTCATCTGCTTTACCCTTTCCTTCATTAAAACACTTTCTCCAACCCCTCCATTTACGCTCCTCAATCCCCAAAAAACTCCACATAAGACAGCCACACTGCTTCTTGTATCAGCGCTCTGTTGTTATCATACTCTCAATCAGTCTTTGCTTCGCTCGACACTCATGAACGATGCAATGATGTTACCAGAAAAAGCATTGAAACCCGCACTCCGCCGCCTTCATTCCAAACACTCCGCCTTCATCGTCAGGGATAAGCGGTGAGACGAGACACACACTGACACTGACGCGGCGCCAACACCAACACTCAGTATCGTTTGCACCAGCAGCGCTCCGCCTGATGTGTTGCAATAATGTGTAAGAGACAGATGCGCGAGTCTTTTCTGCTGCAGCCTTGTGTATAATTGAGTCAAACCAAAGCACCTGGAGCTGACTGCATTATGAAGCAGGTGGTGCCGCATGTAGGTGATAAATGGGGAAGCAGGTGAGAGAGAGAGAGAGAGAGAGAGAGAGAGAGAGAGAGAGAGAGAGAGAGAGAGAGAGAGAGAGAGAGAGAGAGAGAGAGAGAGAGAGAGAGAGAGAGAGAGAGAGAGAGAGAGAGAGAGAGAGAGAGAGAGAGAGAGAGAGAGAGAGAGAGAGAGAGAGAGAGAGAGAGAGAGAGAAACACCACTTCATATTTCAATTCATACTTTTATTAACAAGAACACATAACGGAAAACAGAGAGAGAGAGAGAGAGAGAACTTTGAACGGAATCTAACACGAGGGAAACTAAACTATATTCTTCCATCTTTTCCTTGAGTAACACTAGAAGCTGATATCGCACAGGGCACTTCAACATGACGTTCTTGTAGTAACCTGACGAGGGCTGAACTCTTGTATCACTCCCTTCCCCCCACCTAAATGCCCCGCCCCTACCACCTGTACTCCCTCCTGCAGGTGTTCGCTCAGGAGACACAGGTGTTGGTCGTAAGGTGATTGTGTCGGATTTACATCAGGATTAGCAATGAATTTTAACTGCGAATAACTTAAGATTTACGCAGCAATTAATACTGAGCTTTTAAGATGACCCATTGGGGATTAGAAGGGAAGTAAATCTTAGTTTATTTTGGAACAAGGAATGGAGAGAAAGGAGGAAGAGGAGGAAGAAGAAGTAGAAGAGGAGGAGGAGGAGTGAAGGTAGGATGATGCAGTAAGAAAAAAAAAATAACACGATTACGAAGAGGAAGAGAATAAAACACTTTGTAAAATAAAAAAAAAAAAGAGGAGGAAGAGCGGAAGGAGGAGGAAGAGGAGGAGGAGGAGGAGGAGGAGAAGAAAGAAGAAAAAGAAAAAAATAGGTATATAAATAAAGCCGGAAAAAAGAGAATACGATCAAGAAGAGAAAGAATAGAAAAAAAAAACTCTTGTGGACTTTAGGAGGGTGAAGAGGAGGAGGAGGAGGAGGAGGAGGAGGAGGAGGAGGAGGAGGAGGAGGAGGAAGAGACGATAAAAAAGAATAGGAAGTAGTAGTGACGAAAATATTCAGCAAAAAGTGAAATAGGAAACAGGAAAACACTTCCTAACAACTTCGAAGGAGAAGGGAGAGAGAAAGAGGAATAGGAGAAATAACCAGTAAAGCAAGGAAGGACAAGATAGAAGAGGACAATTTACTCTCAAGTCTCTGACCAGATAACTGATTTGGCTGCTCAGTAAACTGTCAGTCAGTGGCTACGCATGTTTGGAATTAATCACGGTTTGTTAAGAGTGGGTTATGAATTATCAGGGAATTACAAGCGGGAAATCAGTATACACACCACAGACAAGGACGAGTAAGAAGGAATAGTTAGTTAGGAAATATAATAAAACACTTCTCTAGATTTTAAAAAAAGGAGAGAAGCCAAAGAAATATAAAGTACAAGAGAGAGAGAGAGAGAGAGAGAGAGAGAGAGAGAGAGAGAGAGAGAGAGAGAGAGAGAGAGAGAGAGAGAGAGAAGGAAAGACTGTTTACAGAAGACAGTTAACTAAGAGAACGATTAAGCTGCCTTGTAAACCATCAGTCAGTCTTGGTATATTAATAATGGCCAAGGAATCATGCGAAAATCACGAACATATACACATCGGAGGGAAATGTGTACGAGCAGGAATTATTGGGTGGTAAATGCAATACGCTGTTCCAATGAAAGAGTCCGCGGCGGATAACGTTAAGTGATAGGTATGGAACAGTAAGTAATGGCTTATTGTCAATAGTAAATGGTGCACAAGAGGATAAATAGGTTATTGTTATGTATGTAATTTGCGTGATGGAATCTGAATGGGTTATTTGGCGGTAATGACGAGCTTTTAAGTAATTACTGCTATGGTAGACTTTGAACTTCGCTCGTTGCGTGAAACATAGCGAGCGAGAGGGAAGGGGATGATGAACTGAAGACCACAGCGAACATGTCTCCATAAATGTGATGATTTGAAGCTTTCCACGAGTATTAACGTTCCAATCGGCGAACAAATAATGATAATGAATATAATGATGTGTTTTGCA
>NC_087174.1:4867500-4870000 GCF_035594125.1 Scylla paramamosain
AGAAGGAAGACAGTGATGCAGAGGACTAGGAGGTGCTGCGAGATGGAGGCTTGCTAGTGGCGCTGCTGGGAGGCAAGAACAGGGGTAGGGACGTGGAATGCCTGCGATATGGTGAGGGAGAGGCAGGAAACGAAGGCTTGAGGTAGAGGGGCGTGGGAGACCGGCAGACAGATGACACGTGGGAGCTCATGCGAATTGAGTGACATGCTCAATCTTCCCCAAACGCTTCACCTATTGATTCTTGAGTCCATCCCACCTGTCTTCCCCTCTCATACCTCGATTTGTTTACCGTATAAAGAGTACCTGGTGTATTTTACTCTTCTGGGGGCGAGCGGTGTTATTGTTAATACTCCTCCTGTTTAAGTATGATCAAGCGTGGGTAGAATACGACGCTGTTTATCTATACGTGAGGTAGAGAAGTCAGTGATTCACGTAGGTAAGGGGAAATGAATGAATGAATAAATTATACAAATAACCGACGAGAAGGGATATGATGAGAGAGAGAGAGAGAGAGAGAGAGAGAGAGAGAGAGAGAGAGAGAGAGAGAGAGAGAGAGAGAGAGAGAGAGAGAGAGAGAGAGAGAGAGAGAGAGAGAGAGAGAGAGAGAGAGAGAGAGAGAATGTGTGTGTGTGTGTGTGTGTGTGTGTGTGTGTGTGTGTGTGTGTGTTTGTGTGTATACTGAGGAATCAAGGGCAGGGGAAGCACGAATGAAAAATTGGGAAAGAGAAAAACAGCGGAAGGGAGGAGAAGGAAGGGTGAATAAAAGAAGAAATTGAAGAGAGACAAATAGGAGGGTCCAGAGAGAGAGAGAGAGAGAGAGAGAGAGAGAGAGAGAGAGAGAGAGAGAGAGAGAGAGAGAGAGTGTGCGCGTGTGAAAATCATCAGGAGGGACAAATATTTACTAACAGCGCCCCTGGAGAGACATACAGCCTATAGACTCTGAAAGTTGGTCGGAATGAAAGCCTTTTTACGGAAGAATGACGGCTGTACAGACCTTTATGGAATCTAGCGCTGTGATTACAATGAGAGAGAGAGAGAGAGAGAGAGAGAGAGAGAGAGAGAGAGAGAGAGAGAGAGGGAGAGGGAGAGGGCTCATGTGATCGCGTTCGAAGTGTTTTCAAATAAATTTCAGTTTTTCGTGCTCGCGTGTTTGCGTTTATTTCAGTGTTCATTTTATTGTAAATATACGACCATTTCCACCAGAATTGAATTTCACATGACTAATTTTCGTTTTATTTGGGTCAAAAAATGCACTGTAAATAAAATGGTAGTGTCACAGTTTGGTAGGAGGCGGGGTATGAGGACGGCTTTCTCTCTCTCTCTCTCTCTCTCTCTCTCTCTCTCTCTCTCTCTCTCTCTCTCTCTCTCTCTCTCTCTCTCTCTCTCTCTCCACACTTCCCCACACTCATCTTACCACACCACACCACGCCACAGTAACACACCACGCCACATCACGTTATACAGAAACACTCTTGCCTCGCCACTCACAACACTGCAGCACCACAGGTAGTATCACCACACTCCACCACAGTGCGCCACAGTACCGTGCCACATTCCACATAGCCACCACAGTATTCTATCACAACACTTCAGGTCATATCGTCTCAGTGCTCTACAAATACACACACACACACACACACACACACACACACACACACACACACACACACACATATGCTTTCACTCTCCCTCCCTCCCTCCCTTCGTCTCTCTCTCTCTCTCTCTCTCTCTCTCTCTCTTACAACACCTACACAAACGTGCCGCACCTTGCACTACCAATATACACCAACACTACCTACGCTACACAGTGCAACAATATACAATGCAACACAACACTGGGACTCAATAAAGTATTTCAAAACTCCCATCGTTGGTTTACATGTCTAGCATATTGCACTCCTCCCAGCCAACCAACCTTCCGCACCCCCATCTCACACCTGCCCCGCGTCACACCTGTCCCCAGCATCACACCTGCCCGCATCACACCTGCCCGCATCACACCTGCCCGCGTCACACCTGCCCGCGTCACATTGCACGCTTCACATCATGTAATTAATTCCTCTTCCTTACCTATTTATCTCTCACCCCTTTACACCTCCCATTCATCAGAGAGAGAGAGAGAGAGAGAGAGAGAGAGAGAGAGAGAGAGAGAGAGAGAGAGAGAGAGAGAGAGAGAGAGGAAATGGAACTCTTCGCCACAATTGATAACACGTTATACGAAAACTAACGATAACAGAGAGAGAGAGAGAGAGAGAGAGAGAGAGAGAGAGAGAGAGAGAGAGAGAGAGAGAGAGAGAGAGAGAGAGAGAGAGAGAGAGTATCGTTGTGGCTATGGTGGGAGTTACTGATGACACCGCGTTAGTCAATTAAAAGCAGCCGTGGCGAGAGCGATGGTGATGTAATGGTGATGTGATGGTGATGTGAGGTCCGCTGCCCCTCCCCTCTGCTCACCATTACCTGTGTTTGGTGATGAGTTAGACAGGTAATAACGCACCACTCG
>NC_087174.1:4875000-4880000 GCF_035594125.1 Scylla paramamosain
AGACAAATTTGCGAGGGAGAAAAGGATCAGGAGACGCATAGAAGGATATCATTAGCTCATCATGTTGGTTATCTGTTACTGGCTTCCTTATATGTTGTTTATATTATATAGTTGGGAGGAGGAGAAATACATGAACGTATGGAGGAGAAGGGGTGAGTTTAGGAAGGAAGGAAAGGATCAAGTCATATTATTTGTATCCTGCTGGCTTCCTTGTTTCTCGGTGTTTATATAGAGGTGGACAGAGGAGAATTAACAGGAGGTATAGATCAAATAGAGTTAGAGAAGAAATAAGTAAAGCAGGAGACACGGACACCATCTTATGTGTGCAGTGTTGGCTTTCTGTGTCTTGTGTATAGGGAAGATGAGGACTGGTGGGCTGTAGCAAGGCGGAGCTTCAAGAAGTACTAGTGTTCCTGCTGATGGATTTCACACGAAGGTGGAGAGACACTGTTTACTCTCGTCTCCCTCCCAGCCACCCAGCCCACCCGCATGCACACACACACACACACACACACACACACACACACACACACACACACACAAACACACACACGAGACAGGGAATTACATAAATTTCATTTCAGTGAATCTTATCATAATAATTCTCTTTTATTACTTTTTCTCCTCCTCCTCCTCCTCCTCCTCTTACTCCTCCTCCTCCTCCATCATCAATACCACTACCAACATCATCATCATCATCATCATCATCATCATCATCGTTATCACAAGCATATATTAAACCACTGCAGAACAAAGTCTCTCTCTCTCTCTCTCTCTCTCTCTCCTCTCTCTCTCTCTCTCTCTCTCTCTCTCTCTCTCTCTCTCTCTCTCTCTCTCTCTCTGCACGTACCTCTCCTTGTTTTTCCGCGTGATCTCTTCAAACACAATAGTAAACAGTTGATTAACCACCCTGGGAGTCTACGAAAGCCCAACGGAATCAGTAAAAAGGAGTGCACGTGATTAGGGTCCTTTTTACTCCCACTGAGAGCATACTAAGTGCCCAGATAACCAAGTGTGTTTTGTTGAGTCTTTTCTTTCACTGTAGCACTTTCGTATCCTCCCCTTAAATTGTACACGAGATTCTACAACCTTTATTTTGCTGTTTTGTCTCGTAATAACTGGAGTGTTTTTCTAAATGATGAATTTCTGGTTATTGATTTCTTTTTTTCTGGAAGGTTATTGTACACGCGCGCGCACACACACACACACACACACACACACACACACACACACACGCATGTTTAGAATTCTCCTCCTCCTCCTCCTCCTCCTCCTATGTAAAGAGAAAATGGTAGACAAAACACGTATATAATTTAGAATGTACATAACTTCATTACTGTAACTTCAGAATTCCCAAAGGTCCTTCATTTCTACCATTATTTTTCTGTTTGTCTCAGAATTAATGCGAGGAGTGCCTACTTAAAAGATGAAGGATTTTTCTATATTGATGATTTTTCTCTGAAAGATTATTAGCACATCTACACACACACACACACACACACACACACACACACACACACACACACACACACACACACACACACACACACGTATTCTATGATAGATGTAATACGTACATTTCATATAATTTTCACGTCTTAAAACAGCTGCATCCTATTATTTAAGAATTCTCAAAGCGCTTTCTTAGTCCTACAGTCCTATAGAGCCCAAGACATTGATTTTTTTTTTTTTCACTTTGGTGCATACTTACACTTAGTTTTGTCTTCTGTGTTAAGTAATCCTCCTCCTACTCCCCCAGAAAAAGGTGGTGTGGGAGGATAAAGGAAAAAAGGTTAAACGTGGGTCACTGGGTCAAGGTCAGGTCATTGTACCTGTCCCTAAAAAAAAAAAGAGGATTACTTCCAAAAAGATAAATTGGTTTAGGTTGTGCGTCCCTCGGTATCTATTTTTACGTTTTTTTTTCTTTTATAAGTTTTTACTACATAGGTTGGCAATATCTCTTTTTATATATATATTTTTTTTAATATTTCGTCCTTTATTTTTTAGGCCCTCGTTCAGATTTTTCTTCATTCACGATGGGAAAAAAATGTATGGAGGAAAAAAACAAACATAAAACAAAAACAAGGAAACAGTGGCTATTAATGTGTGTATGTGTGTGTGTGTGTGTGTGTGTGTGTGTGTATGTGTGTGTGTGTGTGTGTGTGTGTGTCAGATAAATTATTCGTCACTTAGGTACTTCCTCATTTAGTAATTTCGTCAGTCAGTCAGTCAGTGAATGAAGCAAATTACCACTCAGTCACTCTAACAATCAGTCAGTCAGCCAGTTAGTTATTCAATACACTTTTCAACAAATCATTCGGTTAGTCAGCAAATCGGTAACCAACCAATCAGTCAGTCAGTCAAAAATATAGTTAGCCAGTCATCCAATGAACCAATCAGTTAACTAGTTCGTTAATCAACAGATCAGCCACGCAATCACTCAATCACACAGTCAGTTAAGCAGTCAGTGAGTCAAGCAACCAATCAGTCTTTAGCATGCATCACTTTTCACCTCGATAATTCACGCGTGCATTTCTCTCCTCGTGTGTCGTTTTGCCGAGGGTGCTGAAAATGTCAAGTGGACTCATATGAACGCACCACGCTAAACCTGTAACTCTACCCTGCCGCTGTGTGACTCAACCCGCCTTTCCTTTATTAAGTATTTTCTGTATTTATTTCTTCATCACTCTGAATATTGAGGAGAAAGTGCTTCATCTTGTGGAATCAGTTAGGAATACGGTTACATTAGCAGGCTTATTTGTTTGTTTATTACTTCGTGTGTGTTTATTGGTATGGAAGAGATGAGTTGTGTTTAGAGATTGTTTGGTTTTGATGTGTGTGTGTGTGTGTGTGTGTGTGTGTGTGTGTGTGTGTGTGTGTGTGTGTGTGTGTGTGTGTGTGTGTGTGTGTGTGTGTGTGTTTGCGTGTGTTTTCTTTAGTTGGTTATGTATTTCTTTGATTGATTTATTTTTTCTCATGTGTGTTTATTGTTTATCTTGTCTTGTTTTCTTCCTTATCTCTCTGCCTTTACTTTTCTTCATTCTTTTGCATAAGCCCCATATAACCCCGTTTTTTAAATATAACCCCAGTGAACGAACGAAACGAATGAATGAATGAATGAGTGAATGAAGTTGTCCTTCCATCCATTAATCAATCAATCTTTTTTTTTTCATGTCATCCTTTTCTTCATTTCTTTCTTCTACAGATTTTCTTCCCTTACTGATCATCTACACCCTTTCTCTACCCCACTCTTGTTTCTCTTGTACTTCTCTTTCCCATTTCCTCCCTTCATATTCCTTCCTTCCTTTCTCTCCTCTCTACCATCCTCTCATCTCCCCTCCATCTTAACCCTCTCCCCTCTCCCCTCCATCTTTCCCTCCCCTCTCCCTTCCCTTTTCCATTCCCTTTATTTTCACAGGCCTACCCCACTTTACCGTAACCTTCTCCCATGTACACACACTTAGCTAGTGTGGACACAACACTTACCTGTGTGTACATACGTTTCTGTGTGCATATAATCATCCGGCGTGTACGTAAAGATCTCCAAGTTTATGTACGTAACCTTTCCTATGCCGTATGTATGTATGTTTAGTGGGCTCAGGAAATAATGTTGCTAAGTGAAGTAAGTGTTATGAGTGCAAATGGAAGATAACTTAATGTGCAGGTATGTAGAAGACGTATGTAATGAAAGAAGTGGTTATAGAAATGTTTGTAATTGTATTTATAGGTTCCTCAGTTAATATTATATACATAAGCACGTATATAAACACTATGGGATGGTTCTGTTTTAAGATGTGTTTATTTCACGTTTGCGTTGATAACCGTTGTGTTATTTTTGTCCATCTGCAAAGCTTGTCGTCTTTCATGGATTCCGTAAAAGCGAAGAGGCACTTGGGGTGTGGTAAATGGAGGTAGTTGTGTGATGTTGAATTTTTCTTGTTTCATTCATCTTTTAAAGCATAAATTTTTTCATCACCTCGCTCGTTGTTTCTGGTGTTTTATTAAGAGGAACTGGGAATGAGATTAGTGAAAGTAATTATGTGATATTAATTTTTGTCTGAAACATTTTCTACAGCATGACATTACTTACATCTTTTCCCATGCCAACTGTACAGTTTCTGCCAAAAGCCAAGTACCGCATCAAATTCACTGTTTCATTTCGTTCATCTCTTTATCATGGAGTAGAGAATGATTTTCTTTTTTACCTTAACAAGCAGATTTTTTTTTTTTTCATTTTCTCGTACG
This sequence comes from Scylla paramamosain, assembly GCF_035594125.1. Classification (NCBI taxonomy): domain Eukaryota; kingdom Metazoa; phylum Arthropoda; class Malacostraca; order Decapoda; family Portunidae; genus Scylla; species Scylla paramamosain. The sequence goes on from NC_087174.1 coordinate 4,879,246, forward strand.
CATGTTCTTTCACTCATTTCGTAATCTCGCCTTGCATGAAAAGCTGATTTTTGGCCGATACGGATTTTCAGGGGAGAATTTTTTTTTTTTTTCGTATGCCTGAGGTTTTATCCATTTTTTACAGCATCGGATGTAGAGAAGCAAAATTTTCTACTGGGCACTGTTCAAAACTGAATTTTCTCATAGTATCGCGTGTCTAGGCGCTCAGTTTTCCACACGTTTCTGGTGTTCATAGGATATTTTACCAAAGAACTACTACTGCTATTACTACTACTACTACTACTACTACTACTACTACTACTACTACTACTACTACTACTACTACTACTACTACTACTACTACTACTACTACCACCACCACCACCACGACGACCAGCACCACTACACTACCTCCTCCTCCTCCTCCCACATCTTGTCCCTTCTCCTCCTCCTTGTCCTTTTCCTTCTCCTCCTACCACCACCAACACCACCACCACTGCTCTCTATCCAGCACAGTCTGCCGCGGTCCTGAGTTCCCTCCTTTCAACAAACCACCGAGGCTGCGAGTAGAGGGGGAAAAGTTGCGCCGAGTCCCTTTCATCAGAGAGGAATATTGGAGGAGGCGATTTTCCGGCAAGGCAAATGTGATAGAAAACGAGGTGCAGGTAAATCCAGGCAAGGGGAGACTTTTACAGGGCGGGCAATGGAAGCAATAATTAAGCTGCCTTGGCGACACTTGCTGTACTGAGTGTATTGAGACCAAGGCTTAGTTTGCG
>NC_087174.1:4885000-4942500 GCF_035594125.1 Scylla paramamosain
TACTACTGACGCAATGTGGAGAACTACTGATGGTATTGGATAAATATTTTAGAGAGAGAGAGAGAGAGAGAGAGAGAGAGAGAGAGAGAGAGAGAGAGAGAGAGAGAGAGAGAGAGAGAGAGAGAGAGAGAGAGAGAGAGAGAGAGAGAGAGAGAGAGAGAGAGAGAGAGAGAGAGAGAGAGAGAGAGAGAGAGAGGATGCTTCACCAACAGGAATAGTAACCGGGAGAAGTTGAGAGATACGACCACAAGAGGAAAAGTTTGTCTCCCGGAATGTTAAACTTCACCTGATTACAAGACAATGTGACATTCGTGGTAGGGGGTGAAGAAACCAGTGGCGTTTGGAACGATTAATAGAGCGTGTGTTGGAGGTGCGTGGCTGGAGCCCTGCGTGGATGTCTTGGTGGATGTAACACACACACACACACACACACACACACACACACAGACACGCAGAAACACATAGAGTTAGGTCTTTATTCATAATTTCCGAGGAGATAGATAGATAGATAGATAGATAGATAGATAGAGAGAGAGAGAGAGAGAGAGAGAGAGAGAGAGAGAGAGAGAGAGAGAGAGAGAGAGAGAGAGAGAGAGAGAGAGAGAGAGAGAGAGAGAGAGAGAGAGAGAGAGAGAGAATTCTTTTGATATGTTTAGAATGTTCTTTTTATTTTCTGAGCGTTTAAAGTGATTAAAAGGAACAAAAAAGGTAAATGAAATAAAAAGACGAAAGAAAACATGCATTTCAATAATAATAATAATAATAATAATAATAATAATAATAATAATAATCGTTCGTATTTCTACTTAATCCATCAAGCTCTGCCCTTTATAAACCTAGTATTTACCATTTTTTATTTCATTAATATTGTTCTTAAATTTTTGTGTTTTTCTACTTGCTTTTAGTCTAAGTACAGTTGTTTTGTATATTTTATTTGAGAGATTGTTGTTAAAATTGCTAGAGTGTTGTTTTAATTTATTTGTTCTACTCGTGTGTGTGTGTGTGTGTGTGTGTGTGTGTGTGTGTGTGTGTGTGTGTGTGTGTGTGTGTGTGTGTGTGTGTGTGTGTGTGTGTATGTGTGTGTGTTTGTGTGCGTGTGTGTTTGTGTTATAACCAAACTTCATGTCCTCTCTTTCTCTCTCTCTCTCTCTCTCTCTCTCTCTCTCTCTCTCTCTCTCTCTCTCTCTCTCTCTCTCTCTCTCTCTCTCTCTCTACTTGTGCATGTGCCTGTATGAGTGTGTATGTTTATGTATGTATGTATGTGTGTATGTATGTGTGTATGTATGTATATATGTTTGTATGGATGTATGTATGTATGTAGGTGCGTCCCATCAGCGAAGTAATACAAGGGCGCCAATTTTTTGTGATGTTTTTTAATTTATCCATCAATTTGGGCTTGTCATTAGGCCGGTTCGCGAGATTCATTTATTTTTGTGTTTATTTATGTGCAAATTTTTCATAATACTTTGTTTGCCCTTTTGTTTATTTGTTTGTCGACTTTTTTTTATGTGCGTGTGTCGATGTGTGTGCGTATATTTGTGTATACTGTAGTTTGCTTGCTTACCTCTTTTTTTTTTTTTTTTAAATGATAATACAGAATCCTGGTACTATATTTTATTTGTTTTTTCTGGTGTGTGTTTGTGTGTTTGTGTGTGTGTGTTTTTTTCTTTTTTTAAGCCCAATGTTGATTTGTGTGTTTGTTTTCGAATGTGATTGACTTTGGTTGTTTTTTGTTTTGTTTGTGTTTGTTGTTATTGTTATTACTACCATTGTTATTATTATTGTTGTTGTGGTTGCTGTTATTACGTCATTGTCACTTTTATTCGTACACCTATATTATTTTCAAGCTTCGTTCCGTACTGCAGTTTATTTACCTTCACCATTTTTCAGTCTTACGGTAATCGGCTCTCATCTTTAATCCTTTATATGCGTACAGTACTCGAAAAATCTACTTCATCTTTCTATCCATCCATTTATTTATCTTTCTGTCCTTCAATCCATCTATCTATCTATCTATCTATCTATCTATCTATCTATCTATCTATTTATCTACTAATTTATTTATCTAATAATTTGTTTATCTAGCAATTTGTTTACCTATTATAAATCTCGCCACCACCACCACCACCATCACCACCACCACCACCACCACCACCGCCGTCAGTTCCATTATTTTCAGGTGGAAGAATGGAGAAGAAAGAGTTGAGTGGGATTGGGAAGATGGCAGACTGGGTAAAAGAGAGAGAGAGAGAGAGAGAGAGAGAGAGAGAGAGAGAGAGAGAGAGAGAGAGAGAGAGAGAGAGAGAGAGAGAGAGAGAGAGAGAGAGAGAGAGAGAGAGAGAGAGAGAGAGACTGTTCTATACCCTATGCATCACCGCCACCATCACCAGCATCATCACCATCACCACCACCATCACCAGCATCATAACCATCACCACCACCATCGCCATCTCTCTCTCCCTCATGACCGCCACGCCGTTCGTTGCTTTCACCGCGGCTCTCAGTCAAGGCACGCCCGCTGTGGGACATAAGCCGCGTGTAATGAAAAAATCCATGGTATCACAATATGTATAAAAAAGAAATATCTGGTGCCACCAATAAAGGGAGTTACACAGCATGCGGACTTCACAGGCTGCGGAAAAAAAAATAATAATGTACTGTGTGTGTGTGTGTGTGTGTGTGTGTGTGTGTGTGTGTGTGTGTGTGTGTGTGTGTGTGTGTGTGTGTGTGTGATATCTGTTTGGTAGTTTTTTTTCTTTCTGCCATTTAGTTTAGTTGGCTCTTTCTCTGTCTGTATTTGTTTTTTGTCTGATTGTTTGTTTGTCTGTCCTTGTTTCTCTCTCTCTCTCTCTCTCTCTCTCTCTCTCTCTCTCTCTCTCTCTCTCTCTCTCTCTCTCTCTCTCTCTCTCTCTCTCTCTCTCTCTCTCTCTCTCTCTCTCTCTCTCTGTGTGTGTGTGTGTGTGTGTGTGTGTGTGTGTGTGTGTGTGTGTGTGTGTGTGTGTGTGTGTGTGTGTGTGTGTGTGTATCCATTTGTCTGTCTGTGTCTGTGTGTGTGTCCTGGCCATTAGTTTTGGTCATCCCGTAATGCAGCAAGGCTCACAGAGGCGTAGAGTGATAAGAGTGATAGCAAGACGTGCGAGTGGTGGCTCACTGACGCCAGAATGAAGTGTGTAATTGAAACTGCAAGCGAAGTGTTTGAAAAGAGAAAAAGAGAGAAATTCTGACTTAGAATAGGAAACTAATGATGGATCATTGAAATAGTTCGAAATGTTTTGTAAGAGATAAAGAGATTAAAACAAACTTAGACTAGTGAACTGTAATGGTTACTGAAACCGTGCGAAATGGCGAAATGTTTAAAAAAAGAGAGAGATAGTCTATACTTAGAATAGTAAACAATAAGAATTATAATTGCGGGAAACATTTAAAATGAGAATAAAAATAAATTAGGCATCTAAACAGCAATAGTAATTGAGATTGTAAGAAATATTTTAAAAAGAAATTTGAAAAACAGAACTGAGAATAATAAAACAGCAATAATAAGTGACACTAAAGAGTTTTAAAAAAAGCGACAAAAAAACTTACACTAGTAAACGACAAGAACAATTGAAATTGTACGAGATATTTTAAAAGGGAGAGAAAACAAACTAACGTAGATCATTAATGTGGGAATGTTTTAAAAGGTCAAGTTAAACGTAAATAAAGTAGGAAGAGTTAACAAAGTGTTACCTGGATAAAAGATGAGAACGTTGGATTTTTTTCACGTGACAAAAGAAAAAAACAATAACGTTTTCTCTGATGCAATCGGAATTGTAAACGTTGCTGAAAAATATACATAAAAAAGTGAAAAAAAATAGATTAGAGGAAAGAAAAGTAATAAAAAATAGTGGAAGATAAAGAAACAAAGTTTGTTGGATTGGATTGTCAAAAAAAAAAAGTAAATAAATAAATAGATGAAAAAAAAATAATATAGAGTGAAAGGTGTAGAAAGGGCAACAAAAATCATTTACCATTGAAGGCGTGGGAAGAAAAGAACACGAAAAAAAAAAAATGTGTGTGGGAAGATGTGATTTAAAGACATATATATATATATATATATATATATATATATATATATATATATATATATATATATATATATATATATATATATATATATATATATATATATATATATATATATATATATATATATATATATATATATATATATATATATATATATATATATATATATAATGATAAATTACAGAAAGAGATGTATATGAAATAAAAAAATAGAGAAAGACATTTACAAAACATAATGGTGACATTAAGAAAAGAAGAAAAATGTATGAGGAAGGTGAATAAAAATAAGAAATGCATATTGGGTGACAAATTAAAGAAAAGGCAAAATCTATATAAAATAAGACACTGAAGAAAAGAGAAACAGAAACCCGTATCATTTGACGGTGTAAGAGGAAAAAGAGCTTCAATGAATAGGATAAATGAAAATAGTAAGTGAATATAGGATGAGAATTAAAGGAAAAGGAAATGTATGTAAGATAAGAAATTAACGAAAGAGAAACAAAAAAGGGCTGTACCGATGACAACATGAAAGGAGAAAGAAAATAAAAGTAAGATAAATGAAGATAAAAAATGCATATAGAATGAAAATTAAAGAAAGAAAGAGGAAATAATAAATAAAGAGAAACAATTAATAATGTGGTGAGAGTACGAAGAAAAAAAAATGTGAGGAGGATGAGCAGAAATAATAAATGCATGTACGATGAGAATTCAAGAAGAAAAGAGAGGATGAATGAAAATGGAAAAAAATAAATAAAGAAAAAAAACCCCGTATCTGTGACAGTATGAAAAGAAAAAAAAAGTGAAGGAAATATGTGCAGAATGAAATTTAAAGAAAAGAAAAAAATGTATTTGAAATGAGAAATTAAAGAAATACACACACACACACACACACACACACACACACACACACACACACACACACACACACACACACACACACACACACACACACACACACACACATAATAATAATGATAGTTTAAAAGAAAAGAATATGTGTGAGGGAAATAAAAAAGAATAGGAAATGCACTTGGAATAAGAAAGAAAAAGACACAAATACTATACTAGTGACAGTGTCCAATACGTATGGAAATTAATGGCGGTTTTGTCCTCATAAAATTTCCCTTTGAATACCATTAATAGTTTCCAGTATGTAAGGATATTAATGAGAGAGAGAGAGAGAGAGAGAGAGAGAGAGAGAGAGAGAGAGAGAGAGAGAGAGAGAGAGAGTGAGAGTGAGAGTGAGAGTTTTTCAGCCTCATAAACCTTTCGTTAGGTAATGCAGTTGGCGATAAAAATAGTGTTATTAATTGTTCCAAATATATGTGGGCAAGGAAATTAATTGCATTTCTGTCTCTCTGTCTCTCTCTTCAGCGGGGACGAGACGGTGACGGCTGGGAAATGTTTTACTGACGGTCACTTCTGTTGAGAGGGAGCTGACGGAGATGCAGGTGTGGGAAGAGAGAGAGAGAGAGAGAGAGAGAGAGAGAGAGAGAGAGAGAGAGAGAGAGAGAGAGAGAGAGAGAGAGATGTTAATTATTGTATATCTATAAAATATTGTTTCGAATTCTTAGGAGTAGTGCGTAGATAATAGCCATATTTCAGTTTTAAAATAAATTAAGACTCTAAAAACATTTTCATCGATTGATATATACTGTTTATATCAATATTCTTCTAATTTTCATGCTTGTGGAATGCTTCTTGGTGGTACATTCTCTCTCTCTCTCTCTCTCTCTCTCTCTCTCTCTCTCTCTCTCTCTCTCTCTCGTGATTGGTGGTAAACGTCATCACGGTGTTCGTGTCTCCTAGTGTGTGTGTGTGTGTGTGTGTGTGTGTGTGTGTGTGTGTGTGTATTTTAGGTGTTTTCTATTTGAGGCAACAACGACGTTACTCTTATGTCCTTAGGTATCGCCTGTGGTAACATGATTAGGCCTTATAGAAAGTCTCCTCTTATTGTTGGTAGTGATTGTCCGTGGTAGGAAAAAATAAATAAATAAAATAAAGCTTGGTGCTTATTCTTAAATGTTTCAGCGGCTGATCTCGACTTTCACCATGCTCTGATAGTAGAAATTATAAGTGTTTTCAAGCCTTTTTAAAGTGCAATGATAATTTAACAAAATACCATCAGGAGAACCATATAAATAATCTCTATGTATTTTGAAAGTAGTCCCTAATGAGAGCTCGAAGTGCTTCATTGTGGCAGCCCTCACGTCCTGCTGTCTGTGGTGTCGAGTTCCCGTGTTTGTGGAGGAAGCTTTGGTATGAGTCTGATGCATTGGTACTTCTTGTTCGTGGTTCTGTCTGTCGCCCTTCATGTCTGTGGCAATAATTTAACACAATAGATCCTCGTTGCAATGTTCTGTTACATATTTAGTGTCTCTCTGTAGTCCATGTAATATTCTAGTCTGGGCTCTCGTGATATTTGGTATTACTATGCTGTCTCTCACTCTGGACATCCTCCTCAGTCTCAAGAGAGGGCGGCTGGTGCTTGCTCTTCTATTGTGTTCCTTTGTGATCCTTTAAACGTTAATGTCACTGAGGCACATATTTTTCTGACTAAACTCTACAATTTTGCTGAACAGAAATAGAACTGCAGATATAAAAGATTCAAAGTATTCGTTTTACTCCCTCGTAATTGTGTGGAGATCTGCTGGTGCTTGCTCTTCTGTTGTGTTACTTTATGATCCTTGAAACGTTAATGTCACTGAACCACGTCATTTTTCTGACAAAACTCTACCATTTTACTAAACAGAAATAGAACTGCAGGTATAAAAGAACTATACTCGTGTTTCTCTCTCGTAGTTATCTGGAGGTCGGCAGTTACTTGTCCTTCCTTTGTGTTCCTTGATGATCCTTTTACCTGTGCCTGTTCCGAATCCTTTAAACGCTAATAACAATGTGATACGTTCTTATACTGACTAACTCTTGATTTTACTCAGCAGAAATAAAGCCGCAGCTATAAAAAGATCCCAAGTACTCGTCTTATTTCAGTTGCTGTCTGTAGTGTCTGCAGAGTTTCAGTTCGCAGCACAACATTCTATTAACTTTCAGGAGAAGACTAACAGCTGACCAGACCACCAGTCTATATTCCGCATGCTTCTCTTATGTCCTTTCTTAGTATCCCTCCCGTCCAATTTTTCTTGTACCTTTCCTTCAATAGCATTATAAAACCTGAGGAGAAAGCTTACCACTAGAATCTAATGACACAGGAGTAGAATCAAAACAACAGATGAAAAATCAAAACACACAGGTAGACTTTCACAATACACAACAGAAGCAACCACAGAACACAACAAGAATCAAAACGCAGCAGTAGAAATCTCAGAAGGCAAAGATTGAGACGAAGAAAACGAAAGAAAGCATGAACCCGTAGTAAAACCTCTTATCTTTAATTCCCGTGACCTGTGTGGTGGTATTCGCCGCGCCCCTCTGTGCTTGGCTCCACTTGGCCGGCTGGAGGTGCAAAAGGTGAGCGTGTTTGGGTCACTCGCGGGTCCCTGGGCGATTCCTGCCGTACATTCATATTATTCATTTCCGCCGTCATTTGTATAACTGGCCAGGCGAGGCGACCTGCCGCGGAACAAGGCCGTGTAATTTCCGGGCCCCGCAATGCATATTCACGCCCTTTGGGGAGAGAGGGAGAGGGAGAGAGAGAGGGAGTGAGAGTGAGAGTGAGAGGGCGAGAGAGCGAGAGAGCGAGCAAGAGAGAAAAGAGAAGAAACGAGAAGAAAGAAAAAGAAAAATTACCTGAGACCTCCACACACACACACACACACACACACACACACACACACACACACACACACACACACACACACACACACACGTTGCAAACCAAAGCACTAATTTTCTACGTCTTTATGTTTTACTTTTCTGCTTCCACCTTGCTGTCCTTTGCACTGCGTAGGTCATCGCGGGTATTCCAAAGGCGTAACAGAAGATCAGAAGTGGCATATTGTATAAAGAGTGAATGGACGGGAAGATGAATAGATGTATGGATGGAAGGTGGGAGGGAGGGTGGATAAACGGGAGTAAAGGCAAGTGTTTAGCTGAATAAATAGACACGAATAGCGAGATGAATGGAATGACAGATTGTTAGAGAGAGAGAGAGAGAGAGAGAGAGAGAGAGAGAGAGAGAGAGAGAGAGAGAGAGAGAGAGAGAGAGAGAGAGAGAGAGAGAGAGAGAGAGAGAGAGAGAGAGAGAGAGAGAGAGAGAGAGAGAGTCTCTTCATCTGATATTCAGGTTGATCTTTTTAACTTCTCAAAAGGTTAGAATGAAAGTAATCTCGACCACTCGTTTGTATGTGTGTGTGTGTGTGTGTGTGTGTGTGTGTGTGTGTCTGTGTGTGTGTGCGCCCGCACGTGCGTGGCCTGTCACTATCTATCTTTCTGTCAGTCTATCTATCTATCTATCTACCTATCTATCTATCTTTCTTTCTACGTAACTGTGTGTGTGTGTGTGTGTGTGTGTGTGTGTGTGTGTGTGTGTGTGTGTGTGTGTGTGTGTGTGTGTGTGTGTGTGTGTGTGTGTGTGTGTGTGTGTGTGTGTGTGTGTGTGTGTGTGTGTGTGCATGTTTGTAAACCACTCACCCAAATAAACAAATAGACAAACAAACGAATAAATGAAAAAAAAAAGAAGAGAAAAACAGACAAAAAGAGCCAGACTGGATGAACGACCAGCACGGAGGCAAAAATGGAATGAAAGAAAACAAAACACACGGAAGAAGAGAGTTAGCCATACACTCCTAAAAAAAAAAAATAAGAAGTAAAATAGAAAACGCGTGACCGGGATCCAGAGAGAGAGAGAGAGAGAGAGAGAGAGAGAGAGAGAGAGAGAGAGAGAGAGAGAGAGAGAGAGAGAGAGAGAGGCGTGTCAGCGAGGAGTCATGACGTCACCAGTGTCATCGTGTGGCGGGCCCCTCTACGTGACAGCCAATTAATGCTGTCACGGAGATAACAAGCGGCAGAGGATGCGATGTGGGAGCTGCTCACCGCGCGTAACAAGGGAGGCCGGGGACATTAGGACGCTGGGTGCCAATTAGAGAGAGAGAGAGAGAGAGAGAGAGAGAGAGAGAGAGAGAGAGAGAGAGAGAGAGAGAGAGAGAGAGAGAGAGAGAGAGAGAGATAATGAGGTCCTCCCAAATCACTCATGCCATGGAGATACCCACAATTCCTCACTCTCTTCCGCTACTATTATCACAACCACTACCTCCTCTTCCTCCTCCTCCTCCTCCTGCTTTACTGTCTTGTTTCTCCACCATGTAGCTAGTTAGAAGTAGTTACCGAACAACCTTACAATGATCGAGATGTTATTTGCTGTTTGGGTTTCCTTTGTAAATCTTTGTAATCCTCCTCCTCCTCCTCCTCCTCCTCCTAATCCCTCTAATCACTTTCTAGACCAACAAGTCGCTAACAACAATAACTTTCTTCCTATTCCTTCTTTTACACTCCTTACATCGTTAAGGCATGAGATATATTTCTCCCTCTCTTTCTCTCTCTCTCTCTCTCTCTCTTTCTGGTGTAAAAAAAATGCACTGGTAAACTGATTCAGCGCCTTTTTAACCCCCTAAGCACACGCAAAGGTTACACATAGACGCGGATCATTTCATATTTTCCGCGTAAATAGAGCGCGAACTGAATATGTAGAGTAGTGTTTCTGAGCGAGTGAGTGCATGTGTGGGTGGGTAAGTGGGTGGTTCCGGAGATTAATTCATTGATGAGTGAGGTAAAATGTTAGTGAGTCTGTACGTGTGTGTGTGTTGGGAAGTGGTAAAGATTATTAATTTATAGGGGAGCAGAATGAGTGAATGAGTGAATCAGTGAGGCGTGATGTAGATTAATTCATCACGCTTAGCAAAGAGAATAAATGAGTGCCGTGTGAGTGAGAGAGACAGAGTGAGTGAGTGAGTGAGTGAATCAAAACTGAGTGAAAAGTGAGGAGATTTTGAATAGAGAACAAAGTGAATACATGAATAATTAAGTGAATCTTGAGAGGGGGGTAAAAGGGAGGGAAATAGGGAGGGAGATGGGGTGTGGTTGAGTGAATGAGTCAGGGAGAGGGAAGGATGGAGGGAGGAAGAGTAGGAAGGAAAGGAAGGAGGGAGAGAATGATGAATAAAAGATTGAATTAGGGTGGAAAAAGGAAATGGAAGTAGGGTGGAAAGAAGGAAATGGAAGGAAGAGAGAGAGAGAGAGAGAGAGAGAGAGAGAGAGAGAGAGAGAGAGAGAGAGAGAGAGAGAGAGAGAGAGAGAGAGATTATTCACAATTTCTTACATACTCTCTTCTCATTCCCAATCTCTCTCTCTCTCTCTCTCTCTCTCTCTCTCTCTCTCTCTCTCTCTCTCTCTCTCTCTCTCTGTATAAACACTCTTCACACACTTCTTCATTAAATTTTTTCTTGCCCTCCGAAACCTGCGACACGAGACTTTCTTTCTTTCTCTCTCTCTCTCTCTCTCTCTCTCTCTCTCTCTCTCTCTCTCTCTCTCTCTCTCTCTTTCCTTCCTTAAAGCAAGTGTATCCATTCACTTGCAAACTTGGAATTGCCTTTTGAAATTTCAGCTATTTGACACACACACACACACACACCCTCTCTCTTTCTCTATCTCTCTCTCTGTCTCTGTCTCTCTCTCTCTCTCTCTCTTGAAAGGAGTGTTTTCCTTGGTTTTTTATTATCATTTTTGCCTCCTTTACCTTCTTTCAAGTGTAGCGGAAGGTAAGCAAGAGAGAGAGAGAGAGAGAGAGAGAGAGAGAGAGAGAGAGAGAGAGAGAGAGAGAGAGAGAGAGAGAGAGAGAGAGAGAGAGAGAGAGAGAGAGAGTTTAGGGTCACTGGGTTTAATTTCTCTCAATGCATGTTCTCGGCAAGGGTTCATTTTACGCATCCTAGAGAGAGAGAGAGAGAGAGAGAGAGAGAGAGAGAGAGAGAGAGAGAGAGAGAGAGAGAGAGAGAGAGAGAGAGAGAGAGAGAGATAAAGCTAAAACCCGGAAGTTGTCAGGCTGATTGATAAACTTTCTTGAGCATCTTCACCATTCTCTCTCTCTCTCTCTCTCTCTCTCTCTCTCTCTCTCTCTCTCTCTCCATTGCCTCCTCTTTCCTATCTCCTTATCCTCTTTAATGAACCCAGTCGCCCTTCTTCCCTCCTTGCCTTCTTCCTCCCTTCACTTGCGTAGAAATGTCCTTTTCTTCCCAACCAGCAATTTTCTTCCCTCCTTCCCACTTTTCTGCCCTTCGCTTCCCTTTTTTCCTCTTCTCATTCTCTCGTCTCTTGCCATTTTCCTTTTTCCTCTTCTTCTTTCTTGTCTCTCCTTCTTTCGCTGACTTTTTCTTAGTTTTGTTTTTTTGTTTTTATTTATGTTCGTATTCTATTTTCTCTCCTTTTTTGGCATTTTTTTTCTCTCTCTCTCTCTCTCTCTCTCTCTCTCTCTCTCTCTCTCTCTCTCTCTCTCTCTCTCTCTCTCTCTCTCTCTCTCTCTCTCTCTCCCATAAATATGTTTCAGTTTGCACTTCGGTGTGTGTGTGTGTGTGTGTGTGTGTGTGTGTGTGTGTGTGTGTGTGTGTGTGAGCGCCCCCCCTCCTGCCACCTGTTCACCCCATAGTTCTCCCTTAAAGTGATCCATTACCTTGGTCCCACGGCGCCCTCCCCTGTGGCGCCTCCTCCCGGCCCGTTCACTCTTCGTCCATCCGTTAATCTGTCTTTCTGGCTGCTTTTCTGTTTATCTATTCGTATCACTGTCCCCTAGTTTCTGTTCCTCTTTCTCTTCGTCTCAGTGTTCGTCTGTTTGTTTCCTTTTCTCTTCATCTGTTTGCTTGTTTGTGTGTTTTTGCATGTGTCTTTATGTCTGTCTGTCTCTCTGTTTTTCTGTCTTCTTTTCTCTTTACCTGTCCGTTTGCTTGTCTCGTAGTTTGTCTGTTTCTTTTTCTTTTCATATGAGTGTTCATGTTTATTTGTTTTCCCATATGTTTGTCTGTCTGTCTGTTTCGTGTATATTCGTTATGTCTTATAAAAGTGTAGAATAATATAAAAGGGTTAAGCTGTAGGTTGTAAATTGTCTCTATATCAGTCAGTCTGTCTGTCTGTTTCTGTAAGCATGTGAATATTTGACTCTCTCCCTCCCTCTCTCTACTTTTCTCCCCCTCACCCTGCATCTACTCTTCCTCTCGCTATCCTTAGAGACGCTGCTTCTCTCCACCCTGCCCGGAAAGAACTCTAGGACGTCCATCACTCGCTTCGCCTCCCCGCTCTCCTCCCCTTGGCCCCAATCTTACCTGTTCGCGGAAACGTAAGTACCTAACTCCTCGGTATTATATGAAACAGTGCAGCGTATTGTGCCAGCGCTTGTCCTTCGTGTGTTCCATGTTGTTTTTATGGTATTATAAGCAGAGACAAGGGATGTGTTTGTGTTTTATATGAGTTTTGTGTTGTTTCGTTTTGCGTGTATGTTTTTATGTGTATTGTCGAGTTTTTTTTGTTTTTTTTTGCATGTCTTGAGTTACCTTTGTGTGTTTGTGTGTGTGCGTTTGTGGGAGTGTGAGTTGGTGGGCGAGGAGATGGTTGTGTGTGTGTGTGTGTGTGTGTGTGTGTGTGTGTGTGTGTGTGTGTGTGCTTGCTTTTTATTGTCTTTGGATGCATCTTTTTTTGTTTGCTATTTTCATGTGTGTTTGTCTCTTTTTATTTTCCTGCTTAGCTATGTTTTTTTTTTCAGGTTTTCATGTGTTTTTTTCCCCTCTGTGAATTGCTTTTTTCTTTTTTTTTTCCTCTTTTTGATTCATGTCTTTGTTTCGTTTTCTTTGTACTTTGTTTTGCGTGTACCCAGGCCTTTCTTTTTTTCCTTTCCTCGTTTTTTTCTGAAATTCCCGTCTTTGTGCCCCACTTTTCACATGTTTTGCGTTGCGTGTTTTACTCTACATAGCTTTTGTTTTTTCCCCAGAATTTCCTGCCGGGGCCGCAAGTTTCCCTTGTATGCCTATTTTTGTGTCGTTCCGTGCCGGCGGTCTTGTCCCCGCGCCTCCCTCGGTCTGCCTCTCCCTCGGGGTTACATTAGATCACATCATCAGTGTTGCTCTTTCATCCCTCGCTAGGCCCGGGTGTCGCTTTTTTCCTCTCCATGATTCCCTTTCATCCTCTCCCTTCTCCTCTCTCCCTTTCCCTCTCCCCGTTCGTCTCTTTCCCCTCTGGTTCGCCCCGGGCCAGGCTAGAGTAACGTTGCTCCTTTGGGGGGCCTTTTGTGAGGGACGTGTGGGGGATAGGAGAGGGGGCGGGGCGCGAGTCTCAGGAGGCGGGCAGCGTGTGGTTCAGTCTGGAGAGCGAGAGGCGAGGCGAGGCGAGGCAAGGCAAGGCGAGGCGAGGCGGCGTATCAAATTTTAAGGCATACGCCAAACTTGGTGTTAAGTCGCCGTGTTGTCGATCCTCCTGCTATTATTTAAGTAGAAACTGGAGACGAAGGCCGCGGAATGATACGTAGCACTCCATCCTCGCCTTCGTCTGACTATCATGAGGGAATTTAATTTTTTTTTACCTACTCTTTCTACAAAACATATTTACTAACAATCTTTCTCCCTTCTTCAGTGTCCTGGTGTGTGGGCCTCCAGCGGCGCCTCGGGTCCGGTCTGTCCCTCACCTTGGTAAGTACCATCCGTTCCCTTGTCCGTGCTCTTTTGTGCCTCTCGTGTCCTTTGAGTTACCTTCGTGCTGTTTGTTATCACGGCGCTGCGGGCGGAGCGCTGCCTCATTTGTTACAATCTGCCTTTATAATCATGTTGCTCCTTCCCGCCCCGCCACAACTTTTTGTCCGCTTGTCCTGCCTGTCGTCTTAATTCCGGGAACGCCGCGCCTCAGCTTTCTCGTCGAGCACATCCCAAGTCTCTTTGCTCGCCTGTGTAGGGTCAGGAAGAGAAGTGGGTGTAGTGTCTCGTGAGGTACTTGATATGTCCTTCATATTCCTCCGCGAGGTGATGTAAGGTTGTCACCACACCACATGACACCACAACACACCTCAGCTCAGCCTGCCTTGCAGTCCCTCGCTGCTCATCACCGCAGCGCATCACAACACACTTCAAAATAACACATCCCAGCACACTGCGCCGCCCCATCACAGCCCTCCGCGCCACATCGCCACGTCACCATCGTGTCCACAGCCTCTGCCGCCGCCGCCACGCGACACATAAAGTGTTCGACTCGTACATATCCGACATGACCGGAATGTCTAATTAAATTTGTATATCATTCTGAACGAGCCGTCGTGGCGGCTGGAGTGATGCACCGCTGGCGATAATCTATCTCGCGATTAATGCGATAAGGGCCCTGTGGCAACTTTTCACGGATATTACCTCAGTATTGGCTGTGTGGCGGCGGTGCCCGGCCGCCCCGCCCGCGGGGGGAACATGATGCTCGAATATATTCTGATAACGAGCCGGGACGCGGCAGCCACTCGGCCTAAATGTATTTATGGTCGCGCTCATTTTTATTCGCAGTGTTTGTCTTGTTAAAGTTCCCTTCAATATTTTCTTTGTAATCACTTCAATTAGAGTTGATGAAAATGTATCTGTATGCAATTAGTTTTTGCTGTTTGTTTAAGCGATGGCTTAATTATACGATTAACTGAAAACACACAAAACAGATAAAAGGTAATTAACTATGAAAGGCGATCCCTGCATTGTCCGGGACGCTGAAGTGGCCAGGTGGCGCAGACTGCGAGGTGGGCGTTGACGGCGGTGGGGGGACGGGGGAGGCAGGGGCGGCTGGCGGAGGTAGCAGCAGCAGCGGATGGGTGGTGGCGGGGTGATGGGGTGGTGCGGTAGGGGAGGGAGGAGTGCAGACGTACAGGGGGGAAAGATGGGTAGTTGGGAGGGGGTGGGGGGAGAGGGCAGGGCAGCGACGCTTGGCTCAGACTGCTGTAGGATACCCTGGCGGTTGCTGTGAAGCACCGCCGGGATATTGCTTTCCTACATCAGGAAGCTTACTCTTTGAGCGAGAGCCTCAGGAAATACACACACACACACACACACACACATATATATATATATATATATATATATATATATATATATATATATATATATATATATATATATATATATATATATATCACAAAAGGGACAAACACTGCGGCAGTAGCGGTGGCAAGGGCGGCGCGTCCCTGTACTCGGCGGGTTGCATCACGTCCCGGGGCGGTGGGCTGGAGGCGGTGGAAAATCGTGCAGGTCTGTCTGGGTCCATCGGGAGGCGCATTTCAGTCACACTGTACTGGACGTGAAATTGCGTCTTCACCGTCGAGGCTGAAGTAACCTTGTACCATTTGTTGTGTTACTCGCACGGGTGTGGCTTGCTGCACGGCGAGATGCAAGTAATTGAAGACTGCACATATTAGACAACATTTCAAATTATTCAGAAGTAAAACAAGTCAGCATGTATAGCGTGGCAAGCAGCACGCAGACCAGGAGCAACAGTTCATAATGGTTTCCTTTGCCGGAGGGAAGCGAACAATATCATTTAACAATTTTAAAATGCAAACTGTCCTTGCGTGGCCGCGCGTGGCCGTGACGTGAGGCGCGGAGGGCGACATCCTTCCCCATCAGGTAAACACGCACGCCCGCCACTCACTCCTCATCACAAGTAGCGGCGAAGGCGACGGTGGAGTGTGGTAGTTAAGTCATTACCAGTAATTACATCGGCATCAAAACGCACTTCTTTATCACCCACGGGGGAGACCCAATTAGGGACGACCAGGGTCTCCGCGCCACGTCCCTGCGATTGCCAAGATTGATAAGCGATCGAGGGAGGAGGACACCTGGCTGCTCCTTATCGCCCCTCCGCTGTACCTGCTCTAATTTCCCGGCGACACGTGACCTCGCGCCACTCAATCTTCCTGCACCTATGAATGTGTTCCAGCACTTATTCTGCCACGGACGTCTATCTCTCGCTACCTCCTCCAGTTTTCCAGTCCTCCAGTCATTCAATCAGTCCATTTCTCTCCTTGCGTTTATCTGACAATCAGCACGTTCAATTACCCATCTATCCGTCTCCTTTCTTTTAGTATACAACAATATATCATTCAGTATACACCTACATATTCTTCAGTAAACACATATACATCTTTCAGCACAACCCTATACGTATCCCTCGGTAAACACGCATGTATCCTTCATTATACACACGGGCTCCCAACTCTCCGCATTTGTATATTTAATCACCACATGACCCACTCCGCAGCCTTCCCGGAAACCTCATGAAGAAATCAACAAACTTCTTAAATTTTCCAGAGTTACAGGAAAGCGTGTCGGGGGCAGAAGGCTGAGGGAGGAGAAAGAGAGCGAGGAAGGGTTGAGAAAGGACGGAGGAGAAGGGAAAGGTGTGGAATGGAGGGGGAAGAGAAAGGAGGAAGGAGGAGTGAAAGGAGGAAAATATGATGAATGGAGGAAAGGAGAAAGGGTGAAGGAGGGGAGGAAGGATTGAGGGGAAGAGGGATAATGAAGGAGAGGAAGGATGCAGGCGAAGAGGAAAGATGGAAGAGGAGAAGAAGAATGGAGGATTGGGAAATGGATATGAAGGATGGAGAGGAAGAGGAAGAATGGAAGAAAAGAGCGAAAATAGAAAAGAGATTATAGAGAAAAAAGAGAATAGGAAAGTATGGATGAGAAAAATCTCTCTCTCTCTCTCTCTCTCTCTCTCTCTCTCTCTCTCTCTATCAAGCCCACAGGGGTCCACAAAGCTGGTGTTTTTGTCCTTGCTACACTTTTTCCCCCCAGCATTGTAGAGACGGTTTAGTTTCGCTCCCCTCGGCACGTCACTCTTTGGACACAATAGATACACGGCACTACAAAGCTTTGACTCCGGAGACGAAAGGGACGGAATTTACTTTGACTAGAAAATGCTTCCTTATTTCCTCTTTGCTGGATGGTCGACCGAGTGGTGTCTCTCTTGATTACTGCACGCTTGTATTAGTGATAGTATGTGTGTGAGTATGTGTGTGTGAAATATTATGACTAGTATTATTATTAGTATTGGTATTAGTACGTCTTGTATGGCTTGTATAATATGTCCTCGAGGTGGATAGCATGCTCGCGCGCGCACCCCCCTCCCCCACACACACACACACACGAAGATCACTAGTGTTAAGCAAAGTTGTTTAGCTCGTATGCCTACTAATACATATTATTGTGCGATGAGCGGCGGAGGAGAGCTGGAGCAATTGATATGTATTTAACCAGATGCGGCAGCCAATACAAATTGACCATGCAGAGCAGAGTGTGTGTAGCCAAGCAAATTAAGTTAACTAATACTGTGACCGTCATAATCTGGTTGGCTAAGTATCGCGGCACGCAGTTGTCTTACACGATAAAATGATACACTTGACTGGTATTGAGAGCAGACTTATTCCAGATACGTGGGCGTGAGTTTTCCTGAATCTCTGTACACATCTCTGTATAATCTGTACATATATATAAAGAACAGAGCCACGAAGATTGTCACTCCCCGTCACGAGCCTCAAGCATTCGTCTAGCAGCACCTGTTCATGAAACTTGAAGCTTCTCTAGGCGGCATTTCACACCTGAGGCTTGTCTTACCTTTGGCACCACCTTAGGTACACCTCACTACTGCCACGCACGAGCAACATACCTGTGGAAGGAAACATACGTGGTGAGGACAGGTAACAGGTAATTAAATTGGACACACACACACACACACACACACACACACACACACACACACACACACACACACACTGGCAGCTTATTTTTTTTCTTTTTTGAGTTATGTCGACCTTGACCAGAGCCTCTCTTTATATACAATAACAAAATCATAGACTTGTGCATGTCGTTTAATTGGTCTCGCTTTGAAGTTTTGAAACTTTTATTATTTTCTCCCCCGTTTCAGTGTCTTTCGTAATATTCGTAGTTGTATTTCCAACTCTTCTTCCTCGGCACTGCGTAAAGGTTCTTATCTCTCGCGGAGATATGGAGATGAGCGATGAGGGAAAGCGGAGGACAGCAGACACTAATAAGTTAACAGAGAGAGAGAGAGAGAGAGAGAGAGAGAGAGAGAGAGAGAGAGAGAGAGAGAGAGAGAGAGAGAGAGAGAGAGAGAGAGAGAGAGAGAGAGAGAGAGAGAGAATCAGTCATCAACCCGTAATGGATGCGAGGGTTGACTTTATATTTTTTTATCTTTCAGAAATATTTTTATGACTCAGTTTAACAATGCATTTTCTTTCGCCCTCACAAAGCCGATGATGATGATGGAGGCTTAAACACACACACACACACACACACACACACACACACACACACACACACACACACACACACACACACACACACACACACACACACACATACACACACACACACGTCACCAAGGTTGGTTCTGAGCCTATAAATCGTCACGTGATGTGGAGTCCCAGCTGTCCGGTTAGTAATGCAGCGACGGTGAATTAAGAAGGAAAGGTGCCGCTGTGTTGTTGTGCTACTTGGATTGAGACTTAGAGATTCGTATTACTTGTACTGCTGGTGTTGCTTGTACTGGCGGTGCTGCTGGTGTTACTGCTCCTGCTACTACTTGTATTACTGATGCTGCTTCTGTTACTGCTATTGCTGTTGTTTATGCTGCTGCTGTTAATGTTACTTCTGCTTCTGGTGCTAGTACTACTACTGATACTACTACTACTACTACTACTACTACTACTGTGACAACAACAACAACAACAACAACACTCCCACCACTACCAACAATTACTTTCACCACCACCACGCCCACCACCACCATAACCACCACCACAACCTGCCATAAAACACAATCACAAATCATTAACCCGCTACGTCTCCCTCATTAAGAAGAAAATGGAAATACTCCTACATAAAGAAAACGCAAATGGAGAGCGAGCGGGCAAAGATAATCGTTCCGGGTGGGTGGGTGGGGGGAGGAGAGGAAAGGAAATTTTCATTAACAATTATTTCTGTCGTCGCATTATTCCGGGAGAAATTGGTCACGGTTCCCCGCTGATTTGTTTATGTATTGGAGTGGCGGCGGTGGGTGAGGAAATGCAGGCACATCGCTACCTTACGGATACTTAAAGCCTCGGAAAAACCTACCAGGGTAAGATTGGAGTGTGTGTTAGTGTTGTTTTGCTTCATCGTGCGACTCCAAGTTGGTCTGCGTTGGTCTGTGTTGGTCCGTTGTGTTTGGGTTTTCAGATAATGGTAAGCTTTTCCTCTATCTTCCTTTATGTCTGTATCTCAGCGCCGTCTGTGTAATGGTGTAAGAGCGAGTGATGTAAGAAGGAGAGTAATTACAACTATAATATCAATACCAATGGATTTCTTCTTATTAGTACTACCACCGCCACTACTACCACTGCTATTACTACAACCTTTCCTTCTCCCACCCTCTTCTTCTTTCTCCTCCTCCTCCTTTTTCTGACGTACTATCCAATCTATTCCACTAATAGTTAGCGTAGAATAGTTTCCCGAAGAGCCTTGTAAGGAATTGAATATCTGATGCTGTTAGATCTTCCTTTGTATTCCCTTTGTATTCCCCCTCTTATATATTACCACCACCACCACCACCACCACCACCACCACCACCACCACCACCGCCGCCGCCGCCACCGCCACGTACATAAAGGCCGCAAATTAAAACACGTGTAGGAATAAACGTACACAACAGTTACGCTCAAAATACTCTCATCTGCACACACACACACGCACACACACACACACACACACATTCACGTACACAGACTCACGTACACACTCACTCACGCCCGCAGGAAATTACTAGCGCCTCGCAAAAAAAAGAAAAAAAAAGTGTTCATATTTCTGAGTCACCGTGGAATGAAATGACTGAAGAGTTTAATTTATACTCATACAGAGACGTGCGCGGCTGTTCGACTCTTTCATATGTGTGTGTGGAAGGGGGGGGAGGGGGGGATGGGGACATTGTGAGGGTGTGTGTGGGTATTTTTTTTCTTTTTGTGGGGGGAGGGGGAGGAGGGCAGTGGTGAGTGGTGTTCATGGTAATGGTTGTAGTAATAGTGGTAGTAGAGATGATGGTGGTGGTTGTAATGAACAGTTGTGGTGGTCGTGTTTGTTGGTGATCGTGTGGTGATCGTAGTGGTGGTGAAGATAGTAGTAGTAGTAGTAGTAGTAGCAGCAGTAGTAATAGTAGTAGTAGTAGTAGTAGTTTTAATGATATGATAATGTTGTTGTTGTGTAGGACGAGCTATCGCAGAAGGAGGAAGAGGAGGAGGAGGAGGAGGAGAAGGAGGAGGAGGAAGAAGAGGAGGAGGAGGCGCTAATGGGTCCAGACAGGGAGGGGGTGTCAGGGGGGAATGTAAAAGATAAATTACCCTTACTAATGGAAAGTTTTTAAATGTGTGTGTGTGTGTGTGTGTGTGTGTGTGTGTGTGTGTGTGTGTGTGTGGCTTCGACCTTAGTAGAAGTCTCAGTAACGATCATTATGTTAGTGCTGAGTTAACAGGGAGTTTCAAAGGAAGACTGGGCAAATATATAGGTAGGAATGATAGGTATAGATGTATATATATATTATACAGGTACTGCCACGTGTAGGTCCTATAGTTTCCTTCAGCTTCCCTTGTTTCCTAACGTTATTATGACGTAGTATATCAGTTTCCATTGCATCCTATTACATACAAGCCTTTGAATAGCTGACGTGGAAATACTTACAGTAATAATCACCAAAAAAAAAAAAACAGCGCGGTAATTAAAAACGTGAAAAGAAAGCTTACTAATGTTTTAATAAATGGCATTTGTATTTGACTGCGGGTAAAATGTTCTTGGCAAGCCGACGGAATGATTAAACGGCCATGGAGAGAAAATATTAATGACGGTGGTGGTAATGATGACGATGGTGGTGGTGGTGGTGGTGGTGGTGGTAATGTAGTTGCAGGGGATGGTATCACTTGTTTTTCTTCTAGAATATGAGCACCATCAACATTACTGCAAGAAGAAGAAGAAGAAGAAGAAGAAGAAGAAAAAGAAGAGAAGAGAAGGAGAAGAGGAGCAACATCAACAACAACAACAACAGCAACAACAATTCTGGTAGTAGTAGTAGTAGTAGTAGTAGTAGTAGTAGTAGTAGTAGTAATAAGAATAAAAATATGAATTAAAAAGACACTGATAATACTAGTAGTTGTAATGATATTAAAACAGATACAAATAATAATAATGATAATAATAATAATAATAATAATAATAATAATAATAATAATAATAATGAGAAATATCACTCGCGACCAAAGCAAACAATGGGAATCAAACAACAAAGACTCGAATGAAAAACAAAGACTCGAATGAGAAGCTGATGACAAAACAACATAAGTCATAAACAGATGAGCCGATGAATAAATAAACAGGAGGTTAATTAACACTCCTTGTGGGGATGGTGCGCTCTTTTGTTTACCGTGCCCGCGGGTGGTGGAAGGTGGTGGTGTGCTGTGGTGTGCAGTCGTCGCCGCGTCAGACAGTCCTTGCTGTATACACTGAGGTCTTTATGAATTTGGGTCTTGTGTCAGTCTCCTACTTGTCCTCCCTACTGTCTTATTTTTATTACCATTTTACGTCTTTGTGATGTTAATTTGTTTTTTTTTTTTATCTATTTTATATATTTTTTAGTTCGTCTTTGTTGTCATCTCCGTTTTCTTCCATCACTCTCGTCTTGGTCTAAGCCTCCTATTTGTGTTCTTTATTGTCTTATCTGTATTAAAATTTGCGTCTTTGTATGTGATGTTATCTTTTTTTCATATTCTTTTATTTTTTTTCTTTTAGTTCGTCTTTGTCGTCATCTCTGTTTTCTTCCCTTCAGTCAGCCTCTTCTCCCACTCCTTGTTGGGGATAAAGTTTGACCCGATTCTCTGATCCCAGGCAGGAATAGTTTACCGTTCTTTCTTTGCTCCTCCTCTCTTCGCCCCGCATTGTCCTTAGTGTTATTCTTTTCTCCCTCAACTCCATCCTTGACCTACACGTCCCCTTTCCCCGCCAAAGTTTCAGTCAATTTTCTGATCAGTGGCAGGAATAGTTTGTTGTCATTTTCCAGCTCCTCATCTCCTCGTCCCTTACTACCCTTACCGTTATTATTATTCTTTTCTCCCTCAACTCTATCCCTGACCTTCACGTCCCCTTCCTCCGCCAAAGTTTTATTCAATTTTCTGATCAATAATAGGATTAGTTTGTTGTTCTCTCCTAGCTTCTCATCTCCTCTTTCAACACTGTCATTATTATTCCTTTCTTTACGAGTTTTTAGACACTCAAGTCCTTATGAATAGTGTACATTAGGCATAAACTGCATGAAGAAGGAAACCAGGAGGAAACCTTACCTCCCTGAGCTTTCATCTTATTAACTCCGTCTTACTTTACTTTCTCTCCCCTCGTCACTGCTCCATCCTCACCTCTCCTCCCCCACCATGTCCAACACTTACTTCTCCACCTCCCTATACACACCTTCCCTCCCCCCACCTGCGGCCCTTCACTCCAGGAACGCCCTTCAATAGTACTGGAATGTATTGTGAGCTACATTAATACTACATGTCGATATTGGTTTCTGGGCAAGGGCTTGTGTGTGTGTGTGTGTGTGTGTGTATGGTGTCAATAAAAGGTATTACTGGTAGCTTTGGTTAATTGAACATACTGCATTAGTGTTAGTGGTTATCGTTAGTAGTAGTAGTAGTAGTAGTAGTAGTAGTAGTAGTAGTAGTAGTAGTAGTAGTGTTAGTAGTAGTAGTAGTAGTGGTAGTAGTAGTAGTAGTAGTAGCAGTGATAATAGTAGTATATGCTGACACACACACACACACACACACACACACACACACACACACACACACACACACACAGACCAGACTAACCTCTCCATCCACACACATACACATTCACACCAACCCACCAACACACACACACACACACACACACACACACACACACACACACAAACTCACTTACTTACCCTCCCTACCCTCCCCCGCCCACACACAGGACCCAAACATTCGGCAGACCAGCAATAATCCTCTCGGGGAAATTGTGGCTGAAATGAACGGGACATTCATCCACCACAAATGGAGACCCAGGGATAAGAAGTGCGGAGCAAGGCCAAGACGAGAGAGAGGGAGCCATCAGCGAGAATGCGGGTCACTGCGGATGAGGGAAATCGTAAACGGGGAAGTACCGGGCGAAGATGGCACCGTGTATGAGAGGTCAGTGCGAATGTGGATACTGGGAATGCGAAATCTCTGAGGAATATGAGTGGGAAACTGTGTGAGGGAGCTGAAGAAGGGAAGGGCAGTGGGGAGTTGACATAAACAGGGAGTAAGTTGGGGATACGAATGAGGGACTGAATGAGAGAGCTTAGGGAAGGAAAAAGCAGAGAGAGAGAGAGAGAGAGAGAGAGGTTAGTAGCGATAGGGAGTGGGCATAACAGGAAGTAAGTTGGGGATGCAAATGGGGAAGTGAGTGAACTGTAAGAGAGCAACGAACACAAGAGAGATTACGAGTGCCAGGAAGCTAAAGGAAAAAAGGCAATGTGAATAGGGGAACAGACAGAGAATACAAGAAAAGCAGTTGGAAAAAAACACAGCGAATATAGAAAGAGACTGCGAATATACGAAAACTGGAATAGAAAAGCCATGACGAATAGAGGAAGAGACTGCGAATATACGAAAACTGGGATAGGAGAGGCACGATGAATAGAGGAAGAGGCTGCGAATATGAAAAACCGTGACAGGAAAGTTATCGCGAATAGAGAGAGAGAGATGGAGAGAGAGAGAGAGAGAGATTGCAAATATGAAAGAGAAAATTCCACTAGAAAAGATAACACGAACAGAGGGGGACGATTTTAAGAAAACTGCAATAAGGAAGGCACAGTGAACAGAGGATAAAGGAAACAATATATAAAAAAACCCGTAGTAGAAAACGCATCACTGAAGTACAGAGAGGAAGACGTCACGAACACCACCATAAGGAACCGCGGCACACAGGAGAGGCGGAGCGGTCAGGCAGCGAGGGAGGGAAGGTTGTATTGGCACAGGAATGGGAAACAGTACAGAGTTTTCGTGTCCTTCTTGACATGAGAAGGGTCGCGTGTGTAGGACCCGCAAGGCACGTCGTATTAGGTTACCCTCTCGTTAGGGACAGCGTGAGTGACGGTGTGGGCGCGTCTCTGCAGACTGTGGGGAAAGATGGGGAGGAGATGAGGGCCCGGGGCTGCCACTGGATCCCTCTCTATCTCGTGATTGAAACCTTGGAAGCTTCTATTTGCTTTCCCCTCCCAGCTCCGCCTACCCCGCCCGCAGCTATAGGGAGGGCAAGACCTAGGAGACACTGGAGAGGGGGCAGGCAGGGATACCGAGGCTGTGAGGGGACAGGAGACGCGGTGCAGCAGGAGAGGGTCACGGGAGGGGAATGAGTAAGGTACCGGCCAGTGTGAATCGATACTACAGGGATCTAAAGGTATATTTGGAGAGTCCTGAGGAAATGAGAGGAGAGAGAGAAAACAAAACCACAAAGCCTTTCCATGGAGGTGATATGTTAGTTCCCGCACACAACAGCGTCACGTAATTGATGATTATTGGCACCGAACGCTTGAATATTTGGCAGGAAATGAGTGCCAGAGAAAGTTGTGTTTTCTGGTGTGTTTGTTGAATGATCAATGAAACCCCGGCAGTCCGTATTGGCTGGGATTATTATTGTTGTTGTTGTTGTTGTTGTTGTTGTCATCATCGTTATTATTATTGTTATTATTGTTTATTTTTGTTTTGTTACAATTCTTCTTTCTCCTCTTTCTCCTCTTCCTCCTCTTCCTTTTTCCTCCTCCTCCTCCTCCTCCTCCTCCTCCTTCATCTTTCCCCATCCCTTAAACCAACAATTAGTTAGAAGTACTTCCCAAACAGCCACACAAAGATCTAAAGGCTGGAACTGTTTGGTTATCCTTCCTAATCCACCCCTGCTCCACCACCACCACCACCACCACCACCACCACCACCACCACCTCAGTGACCCGCTGCACCAGGCCATAACGCAGCAAGACACATCCCCAACACCTTCCTTTTGCTCCCAATAATAGTAACGTAGTGTGGTTCGTTACTCAGCTTATGAGGGAGGAGTAATTGAGGGGGACTTGCTTGTTCGTGAGCGTCTAGACTCATAACATGTCACAGGGATTTGCACCACAAACTACTGCCTTATACGGGTACAGTGGCGCTTAGGTCGATCTCCTGTAGCGTGGAGGGTCTGGTGTTGTTGCTCCTATGCCGTATTGTGTTGTGTTCCGCTTTGTTGGAATGAGTCTTGCTGTTGTTGGGGAGTCTATGTGTTATTTTCTGTGTGTGTGCATGCGTGTGTGAAGGGGAGGAAGGTTTAAATGGGAGAGGAAGTATGGAGAGAAGAGATGCAAGAGTGACTGTGTGGTGTAGGGAGGTATGGATGGATAGGGGTGTTCTGGTTTCTCTCTCTCTCTCTCTCTCTCTCTCTCTCTCTCTCTCTCTCTCTCTCTCTCTCTCTCTCTCTCTCTCTCTCTCTCTCTCTCTCTCAGATTTATTCTCTCCTTTTCTTTTATTTCTTCCCTTCATTTTCCTTACTTGCTTCCTTTTTATGTGTTATCTTTAATCACTCTCGCTCTCTTTTGTGTCTTTTTTCTTTCTTAACAATTTTTCTTTCCATTTTTCCTTTTCATGATATTGTATGCTTCTAGTCTTTTCTTTTTATCTTTCTTTTCTGGTCTGGTTTTCTTGTATGTTTATTTTCATTTTCATTCCTGTATGTATTGTTATTCTATTCTGTATGTATTTTTTATTCTTCCCAGTATATATATATATATTTCCATCTTTTTGTGTATGTTTCCAATATGTCGCATGTATATTTCTCAGTCTTTCTTATAAGTGTATTTTTCATTCGTTTCTGTATGTACATTTTTCATTCTTTCTTAATCTTTCAATTTTTCAATCTATTCTTTTCTGCACATAGATTTTTCATTCCTTCCTTTCTCTCTTCAGTCACAGCAAAGGAATGGTCAAGAATTAAGTGTTCCTTTCTTACTTAAACACATTTATATACTTGTTTATTCATCGTTATTCATTTATACTTCAAGGGGAGCTGAGGCAGGGTTTGAGTATTCCTTTATTCATGCTTTTATTTATTTATTTATCCATTTATTTATTTATAGGCGTTTCTCTAGAATCTGAGCATTTCCTATTAATTTATTTGTGTATTTTTTTATTTACCCACAGCAATTTCTGTTTTTATATATTCATTTATTCACTTGTTTATTTAGTTAATTAGTTAGGTCGATAGTTGGTTATTTAGTTGGTTGGTTCTGTTAGTTACTTACCAGAAACACTTAAAAGCTCAATCTAACATAACTTAACCTGATCTAACTTAACCTAACCTGACAAAACCTGACCTAATTTAACGTAACCTAACCTAATCAAACCTGGTCTGACCTGCTCAAACCTAAAAACCTGAGCCAATCTAACCTAACCAAACCTAACCTAACCTGACCTGACATGACCTGATCGAACATAATCTAACCTAACCTAACCTAACTTAACCTAATGTAATCTAATCCAGCCTAACCAGATACTTAGTCCCTCTTAATTCTGCAAGTCATTCTCTTCAAAATGCCAGTTTAAGCTTGCACCGGAATATATTAAGCTTGAAAAGTAACATGGTTCATTGTGTTAAAGATCTCGAGGTTGTTTAAATTGTTATTCTTTTCACTCTTATTTCAACATCACGGTCTCGCATCATCTCTGCTTTTATTGGCTGTGATGTAACTTTATCCCCAGCACTTGTTGTCGCTTGTTTGATATAATTCTTTATTTCTCCGTTCGTGTTTTTTATATTTTTTTTATATGCTTCTTCTCGTATTTTTCCTTGTTTCTCTCTCTCTCTCTCTCTCTCTCTCTCTCTCTCTCTCTCTCTCTCTCTCTCTCTCTCTCTCTCTCTCTCTCTCTCTCTTGCTCTTCTCTCTTGTGTATTTGTTTCTCATTTCCGATTTTTCTCCTCTTTCTCTATTTTGTCTCCACGTTTTTTTTTTCCTTTTTCCGTCTTGTCGATTCGCTTCTAAGTTTTCTTTCCTTTCTTCTTTTTCTTCCATGTCTTATTCATTTGCCTTTCAAGTCAGCTCTCATCCATTGTTTGATCTTTTCTTCTCTCTTTTATCATTCATTTGCTACTCATTTCTTATTCTCTCTGTTTTTTATCTCTCATTTGCTGCTTATTCCTCCACTTCACCTCTTCGGTCTTGTGGAGTCCTCGTGCATTACAATTCCTCCTTGATTCAGCTCTGTTCAACCTTTCCTTGCCTCTTCAATCATTCACTGCATCACTTAAGTCACGTGGCTTCATGCATTTACTAAAGCAATTTAAGCAACGACCCCCTCTTTGTTATCCTGGTCCTGTATTCTCGAACACATTAGCATCTTATCACGGTTACTTTTAACGTGTGCCGAGAGAGGTTACTGGATGATGAAGAGCGATTTCACGATTCTACTAATATTATATAGTATTCAGCATTATCCGTCGCAAGAAAAAGCATCCTTGAAAACCGAACTGTGTGGCCTTTGAAAACATCCCTGACGAAGGAATGCAGCGTTTCTGAATAGTGGTATTGGTGTTACTGGTGGCAGCCGTGTCGTGACGTCTCCATAACTCGCTTACTCCCATCACTCTCCAGTGCAGCGTGTGGCCATCAGTCTGGCTGGCGCTTTGTTTCTCTGTCTCCCTATTGACCTTCCCGATTGGAAGTTTGCCTCTGTGTTGTGTGTTTGTATACATAATGCATGCGTGTATGATTGCGTGTTGGCCAGTCAGGATATCGATTAGAATGACTGTTACCTCCTCCTACCTGCCTTCTTCACTGCCTTTCATTTCTTCTTCCTTTCGTCTTTCTCATCTTTCTTTCGTATTGTCGCTTGTTGTTTTTTTTCTTAGCTTTTCTGCTCTCTCTCTTCCTCCTCTCCTTTGTTTTCTTTTCCTTGATTTCTCCTTCTCTTCTTTCTGAATTCCTCTCTCTCGTTTCTTCTCTTTCCCTTCCATTTTCTCTTCTCTTCCTTCGTCTCTCTCTCTCTCTCTCTCTCTCTCTCTCTCTCTCTCTCTCTCTCTCTCTCTCTCTCTCTCTCTCTCTCTCTCTCTCTCTCTCTCTCCCTTTCTTTACTCACAGCTCTCTATTTCTACTTCTTACCTTCCTTCATTTAATTTTCTCTCTTTTTCTTTCCTTTAATCTCCCCTGCTTCCTTCTCTCAGCTAGTTTCCTTCCTTCCTTCTCTTCCTTTTTTCTCTCCTCTCTTTCCCTCAGTCTCTTTCCCAAATAAGTTGAACACCAGCCTCCTCTCCTTCTCTCCTTTTTTCTTTAGTCCATCCTTCCTTTCTTTCTGTCCTTTCTGAACCAAAATGAAAACCATCTTCCTTCCCTCTCTTTCCCTTTTCTCCCTTCTTCCTTTTCTTCTCTTTAGTCACTAGTTTCCCTTCCTCTTTCTGTTATAGGGAGTGAAGGGAGGGAAAAAAAAATAGAAATGGAGGAGAACTACGATAAAGGAAGCAAAGGAAGAAGGGAATAGAAAAGGAAGAGGAGGACTGAGATGAAGAAAGCGAAGGAAAAATGAAGGAAGAAGGGAATAGACAAGGAAAAGGAGGACTACAACAAAAGAAGGAAAAGGAAAAGCAAAAAAGGAATACATAAAAAAGAGGAGGACTTCGATAAAGAAAGCAAAGGGAAAAAGAAGAAAAAAAAAGGAGAATTAACCTCATTGCAAAGGTGTAAAGGGAGGAACCAAATGATGAATAAAAGGGAGAGATGAGGAAGGACGGGGAAGGGAGATCACCTCGCTGCAAGGGATAAAGGGGAAGGAAAGAAGGGGATTAGCAAAGAGCAGTGGAATGTAGGGAACCAACACTGATTGCTCGGGAGATGGGAAGGAGAAAGGGAGGGGGGAAGGGGAAAAACATGTTCCTGACGTGTAGGGGACTGGAAAACAGATAGGGGACGTGGAAGGGAAGGAATAGGAGCTTGCTGAGGTGGGGAAGTGAAGGGGTAAAGGATGGTAGGGGAGGAGGTAGGCTGGGGAGGGGATATGTTGGGGAGGAAAGGCCTGGAGGAGAAATGGTGTAGAGATGGAGGAGAAAATACTGCTTGCTGTCTTTTCTTCCTCTTCCTCCTCTTTCTATTCTCCATTTCTTGCATTCCTCTTTCTCTCTTCTATCTTCAGTAATCTATTCATTTATTTATTTATGCATGGATTTATTTATTCGTTTGTGTATTTATTAGTTATTTATTCGCTCGTGTCTGACTGTGTTGTGATGCAAAACAAAAATTTATTACTTCCGTGTTCATTACATTATTTACAGAGAGAGAGAGAGAGAGAGAGAGAGAGAGAGAGAGAGAGAGAGAGAGAGAGAGAGAGAGAGAGAGAGAGAATGCCCTATTGTAGATTTCTTGTGACCATTTCTTTTTTGCTCAGTTGGTGTGTGTGTGTGTGTGTGTGTGTGTGTGTGTGTGTGTGTGTGTGTGTGTGTGTGTGTGTGTGTGAGTGTAATCGTTTTGTCGCCACGCACGTTTGGTGAATTTTGTCCTCCTCCTACTCCTCCTCCTCCTCCTTTGTCCTCCTCGGATGGGTCTTTGGTACAGTGCTCACGGTCAAGAGGCTGCGAGTTCGATCTTGGCTCCTTGTAGTTTCGCAAGAGGAAGAGGCAGCGATCTTTTATTAATCCTAGACTGCTACATATAAACTCAATCTATTTCCAGACTCTTTCCTTTTCTCCCTTTTATTTTTCCTTTTCTTATTTTGTGTTGTCGTTGCCGTCTTCCTCTTCCTCTTCCTCCTCCTCCTCCTCCTCCTCTTATCTGACATCAAGACTGATTTATTTTCGCTGTTATCCAGGGATTATTTACTAGAGGGGCGCAGGCTCGGAGGAGGGGACGAAGGAAGGAAAAGGAGGATAAAGAGAAAAGACGAAAGGAGGAAGGAAGCTTAGATGGAGCGGAGGGTGAGCTGCTTCAGGGGACAGCGTGGGGTGAGATAGATAGATAGATAGATAGATAGATAAATAGATAGATGGATAGATGGATAAATAGATAGATGGTGATAGATTGATAGAGTGATAGATAAGTAGGTAGACTGATAGATTAATAGATAGATAGGTAGATAGATAGATAGATAGATAGAGAGAGAGAGAGAGAGAGAGAGAGAGAGAGAGAGAGAGAGAGAGAGAGAGAGAGAGAGAGAGAGAGAGAGAGAGAGAGAGAAAGAGAGAGAGAGAAACCGAGACAGAGAAACACACAGACAAAACAGGCCAAGACGCAGCCAAACTCCAAGACAACTAAGGAGATAATGAGTAGTAGGCGGACCAGAAGATTAAGAGGAACAAGAAGAAGAAGAATAGGAGGAGGGAGAGAAGCAGGGGAGCATAAGTCAGCATAATGAGCGGGAAGAGTAGCGAGGACAGGACATATCAGCCAAATCGCCAGCTTGAGCGGCTCATGGGGCTTACCGTCTTGGGTCTGGGGTGAGCCTGGACCGAGAGCGTGGCGAGAAAGTGGCGCTGAGAGAGAGAGGAAGACCCCGTACTGTTACTCTCTCAACATGACTATTTTCCAAGGTCACAGAGATGATTAGCCGTGTTTTTCATGACTGTTTCTATTGTTAGTAATATAGAAATCTTGTTAACCCTTTGACTGACACTTGGTACATCTTTCCCTAATTATCAATCATTCTGGGACATCTTTACTTGTTCTACAGTCACTTCAATCTTTGAACTGCGAGGAAATTGAAAAAATGTATTCTTTTTTTCATCGTTAACTTTCTTGTAGATGCTAATGAAGACTGAACGCATTGCTTCTGCTGTTGCTAATTGTTTCGTGTCGCAGTGAAAGGGTTAATCTGTACTAGAAAATGACGAATTGTTCAGATTATTACGTATTTATGTTTTTATTTATACATGGACACCTCCTTGCAAATTTGGGGGGTAAATGAATGACTGTGAGGGACGAGTCAGTGCGTGTGTGGGGAAATTGGTGAGTGAGTACCTGGGACACCTGTAGAGGTAATGAGGGTAATGTGGGTAAGTGGGTGAGGCAGGTGTGTTCTGCAGCAGTGAATTACGTTGAATTATGTGCCTCTGTGCTGTACGAGGCTGCAAGGGAGGGTAGCTGGACAGTGAGGCTCTTTTTACTCGTTTATTTCGTCTTTTGTGAATTTTATCTTCGTTTTATTTGATTTTCTCATTTTTTCTTTTCAGTTTCAGTTTAATGATTTATATTGTGTTTCATATGGCTTTTATTTAGGCTTCGTTTTATTTTCTGTCTCTTTTCTTTTTTTTCTGTAGTGTTTTGAATACGTTTTAATTAGTCACACACACACACACACACACACACACACACACACACACACACACACACACACACACACACACACACACACACACGACTCCCTCCCTCATGACCTTCCAAATCTTTCATGCCATTCCTTTCATCCTCTCCTTCCCTCTTCCCTCCTCCCATACCCTCCCACTCTTCCTTCCATACCCCCCCTCCTTTTCCCTCTCCCTCTCCTATGCCCCTTCCCCACTCTCTCTCTTCCTCTCCTCCCTGCCGGAAGCAAAATACGTGCAATATGTGAAGCATCACCTGCATTTGTTTTGAAGCTAATGAAAATGCATATCTGGAACTCTTAATTAGTATTCTGCAACAATGACGGCCATAATAAAATACTTAGTTCCTCATTA
Organism: Scylla paramamosain; assembly: GCF_035594125.1. Classification (NCBI taxonomy): domain Eukaryota; kingdom Metazoa; phylum Arthropoda; class Malacostraca; order Decapoda; family Portunidae; genus Scylla; species Scylla paramamosain. The sequence continues at coordinate 4,916,782 of NC_087174.1, forward strand.
TGACGACCAGCCTCCACCATTTCCCCCCATGAGCCGTCCCTCCTCCCGTCAGGTAGCGGCGCGTCCCTGCTTACCTCGTCATTAAGCGCTTGTTACCTACACACGGAGGCACAAGTGAGAGGAATGGCTAGTTGGGGTTCTTGTATTTGCTGTTGTTTGAGTCTTCGTATGTGTGTGTGTGTGTGTGTGTGTGTGTGTTACTAGTTATCAATGAAATATACTAGGTAATTTTGCTACACACATATACACGCACGCACATGAAGGGAAGGAATGAAACACTAAAGCGGAGTAGAATAGATAAAAGATGTGTTTATGTCCATTTTTTTTTTTTTCCTCTCTGTCTCTCTCTCTCTGTCCCTCTCCCTCAATCATTCCCTCCCTTTCTCATCTCTCATACTATCTAATTCCTCCCTCCTCCATCCACACATTCATCCATCCACTTCATCTATTTTTCCTCTCCCCTTCCCTCTTTCCCTTCAGACAAGTACGAAAAAAAGGACTTGGCGTTGAGTGCATGGGGAGTTTTTTTTTTTCATTTCCACCAGTATTTCCATCCTTCTCCCCAACTCCCCACTCATATCGTGAAGCCAGAGGTCAGCTCCTCCCTTTTTCTGATGGGGCGGGAGTTGGAGGGTAGCTGGGGAGGGAAGAGGGAGTTGGAGGATGGCTGGGGAGGGAGTAGGGAATGGGAGGATGGCTGGGGAGGAGAGCAGGGTAAGGGGAGGAGTGGTCTGGTAGTCGGGCTAGGGAGGAGAGTAATGTTTCAAGAGCACGAGGGTTGTGTTACGTATCCCCTTCTTCTTTTTAATGATTTTTCCTCATTGGGTCGCCAGAGGGTTGGTTACAGAGAGAGAGAGAGAGAGAGAGAGAGAGAGAGAGAGAGAGAGAGAGAGAGAGAGAGAGAGAGAGAGAGAGAGAGAGAGAGAGAGAGAGAGAGAGAGAGAGAGAGAACAGACGTAGTGGTACAGATAGACAATCAAGAAAACATGGATTAAAATTGATGAATAAAAAAGAGGAAAGAAAAAAATAAGAGGAAAAAAAAAAGACGAGAATGTGGACGAAGGACGATTAAATACCTTAAAAAAAAAAAAAAAAAACATAAAAACATGGAATTTCTCTCAGACCTTTCAAATTCTAAGACTTAAGATTTTCTAGGTCTCCGTATTAACCATCCGTGTGCCGTGAGATGAGCCAACCTTGATAAGATTTTGTGGCGCGATTTTAGAGCATAATTATGAAAGTCATCATTGAGAAGGAAAATGGAGTGAACTCATATTTAATTTTTTTTTCTCTGTAGTTCTGTTCTCACTCAAATGTTAATGTCATGAAGAACTGGTTAATTTACAAAGCAATAATGTACGTAGCTCTTTGAATCTCGCGAAATTATTGAAAAAAAGGGATAGTCTGTTTCAAGGTGCCCCTGAATTAGTCCTCTTGTTTTTGGAATAGAAGTGCATTTGAAATTTATGCTATAGAAAATCACTCATTGTACTCGCATACCTCGCTTTGGGTCGCCTGACTTAAATAAACCTTTCAAACATTTCATAAAAGAAAATAACATCAGAAGATAAGGGAAGCTGCAAGAAGCCGTCAGGTCTACACATGACATTCCCTGTTTGAAACGTACCTACTACCTATTTACACCTACTATCCTTACCTACAAACATGTCTGATCTTATTTTAAGGCTCCCTAATGACTCAGCACCAACAACCTAGGTCCATATTTTTGAAGCACTTCTTTACCGCACCTCCACAATTTTCAAAAGACTCTAGATGACGTTATACGGGTTTTTAAGAGTGTCTTTACGATTCTAGCGGCAAATGAACAAGATCTTTACATAAATAACAGGAGAAACACTCTTGAGAACTCGCCTGATCCTCTCTGTGGCCTTTGAAAATAATCATGGAGAGAGAGAGAGAGAGAGAGAGAGAGAGTAAAACGTTTCAGAACACGAGTCGTGATTACTGAGTCTCCAAACCTTTCAGTAAAATCCAGGATTACTCACAGACAATAAATTCTATCCTCTTGTTGGGATGCATCTATGTAGAATTCTAAAAGATTTATTGATGAAGTTTAGTGAAAATTCAGTAATTCTTGAGGTGATGGAGCTTTAAGGGACAGTCTACATCTATAAGGGCAAAGGAGTGGCTGGGAGTACCAGGGCAGAAGTAACGAATGGATGAACTGGAGGGAAGCCGTGAGTGAGTGAGGGGATGACGAGACGAATGGACGCGAGGGGAGATGAGAGGGTGATGGAAGGGGAGGAGATGGATGGAGGAAGGGGAAGGGGAGAGGAATGGTCTGAGGAGTTTTAGTGGGTGAAGGAGAAATAGGAAGAGAGAGGAGTGGAGCTATGAAGAAAATGAAGGGGTAGGATAGGAAAATAAAAATGGGGAGTGGAAGGGAGTAATGATAAAACTGGAGATTGAAGGAATAGGAGAGAAGAAGAAGGGTAGAGTAACAGGATGATAGTGGAAATGAAGGAAGACATAAAAGGAGAGAAGGATGAAAGGATAGGAGTGGAGTAATACCAAGAAAAGATAACAAGAAAGAAGAAGGATAAAATTATAAGAATGAGATGATGGAATAAATGAAGGAATAGAAGGAAGTGAAGGTTGGGGGTGACAGAATTACGAAAAAAAAAAGAATCAACAGTTGGAAAGATGAAGAGAAGGACAAATAAAAAAAGAAAATAAAGAAGTACGGAAGGAGGAATTAAAGAGAGAGAGAGAGAGAGAGAGAGAGAGAGAGAGAGAGAGAGAGAGAGAGAGAGAGAGAGAGAGAGAGAGAGAGAGAGAGAGAGAGAGAGAGAGAGAGAGAGAGAGAGAGAGAGAGAGTATGAAGAAAAAGATGATAAAAGAAATGCGAGAGTGGAATGGAGGGAGAAATAGAAGTGGAAGAAGAGAACGGGAGGAGGAGGAGGAGGAGGAGGAGGAGGAGGAGGAGGAGGAGGAGGTCTTGAGTGGACTGAAGAGAAGTATTATTTTATCCTCACCTTCTCCATTTCCCACATTCGTTCCCTCTCCAGGCGGGGAAATGAAGGCAGGGGCAGGAGAGGACGAAGGAAAGGAGAAAAAAAGGGAAAAAAAAAAGATTCCGTGATGATGGTGTTATTTTCAGTGTTGAGAAAGGACGTGATGATGATGGCAGCGGTGGTGATAATGGTGATAGTGGTGGTGGTGGTGGTGGGATGGTGATGGTGGTTGTGGTGATGTTAATGGTGGTGGTGGTGATAGTGGCGGTGTTGGTGGTGTGATGGTGATGGTGGTGGTGTTAATGATGATGGTATTGACAGTAGCGGTGAGAATAGTAATGAGAATTGTGATACATAAGAACATAAGAACATAAGAAATAAGGGAAGCTGCAAGAAGCGACCAGGGTTACAAGTGGCAGTCCCTGTATGAAATATACCTACCTATTTCCACCTATCATCCCCATCCATAAACCCGTCTAATCTTCTCTTGAAACCTCCCTACTGTCCTAGCACTAATAACATGATGATGGTGATGATGGTGGTGACAATGACAATAGTGCAATGTATATATAATGCATGCAGTGTGATGATAAGCAAATAATGATGGTTGTGTTTTCTTATAGTGATGTACGTGATGATGATGGTGATGATGGTGATGATGATAATGATAACAGCGAATACTTCTCTTCCCTATACCCTTCATCCTCACCATATCCACTATACGCTATACAATGATGGTGATAACAGTGTCAATGATAATGATGGTGATAGTGACAACAATTCTTCCCTTACCTGTTACCCAAACCCTTCCTTTCCTTACCTACCATACCCATCACCTCACCGCTAATCTAACCTAACGTAACCCCTTCCTTGTCCATTTCCATCTAGTTTATTAAGGGACCCATACTCGTAATTTTGAGGTCTTTCTTTCTCCCTTTTCTTTTTTCCGTTTTCTTTTTATCTTTTATCAAGACCAGTGGTAATTTGGTGTCGTGAATGAACGCTCGTTTGCGGCTCCGCTTCCGGCATTCGAAACCCGCGGAAGGGAAACGAAAGAAAGGAAAAAGAAAGGGAAGGACAAAGGGAGGAAAAAGTTGAACGTAAGCAGGTGGGAAAGAGATTTGATGAAATGAAAAAGAAAATCAGAGAGAGAGAGAGAGAGAGAGAGAGAGAGAGAGAGAGAGAGAGAGAGAGAGAGAGAGAGAGAGAGAGAGAGAGAGAGAGAGAGAGAGAGAGAGAGAGAGAGAGAGAGAGAAAGAAGGTGCGAGGAATAAGAAATTGGAAGAAAAGTTTGAAAGGAGAAATGGAATGGAATGAAAAGGAATATGTGAAAATTGTAAAGAAAAAGACAGGAAAATGAGAGAGAGAGAGAGAGAGAGAGAGAGAGAGAGAGAGAGAGAGAGAGAGAGAGAGAGAGAGAGAGAGAGAGAGAGAGAGAGAGAGAGAGAGATGAACTAGAAACTATAAAATGTTAAAGAAAAAAATGAAAGAGGAAGCAGAGAGAGAGAGAGAGAGAGAGAGAGAGAGAGAGAGAGAGAGAGAGAGAGAGAGAGAGAGAGAGAGAGATGGAACGCAATGAAATAAGGAGTGCACGGGCGCGGTGAAGGAGACTGGGCGGAAGTGTGGGAGGCAAAAAGTGAAACCGACTATTCTTGCAAACTTCGGGAGGCGTGAGGCGCGTGGAGGAGGCGGCGGCGGTGGTGGATAACTCTCTCTCTCTCTCTCTCTCTCTCTCTCTCTCTCTCTCTCTCTCTCTCTCTCTCTCTCTCTCTCTCTCTCTGTTTTCTTGTTTTTCTTTATCTTCATAATTTTTTTAGAACATTCAGAACATTTTTTTCGTTTCTTCATGTTTTTTTTTTTTTTTCTCTCTCTCTCTCTCTCTCTCTCTCTCTCTCTCTCTCTCTCTCTCTCTCTCTCTCTGATTCTGATGGAGGGAGAAGCAGGAAGAGGGAAAGAGGGACGACGGAAGGGACAGAAGAGAAGAGGACTGAAGGAGTGAAGGAGAAGGAAGGAAGGAAGGAAGGAAGGAGGAGAAGGAGGAGGAGGAGGAGGAGGAGGAGGAGAGTCTCTCGTGGGGTTTTATGAGTTTGGAAACGACCATCGACTCTTCTTTGATTTCCTTCTTGGGAGAGACGGAGTTGGAATTCTTTCTTTATTTTCCTCGACTAATTACTCTTTATTTCCACGTGATTGCGCATTTTCTTCTACCGTTTTTTTCTTGGTTTTGTGGCTTTGTCCTGGGAGGGATTCTAATCTTTTTTTTATTTATTTTTTTTAGATTGATTATTCCATATTTTTCAGTCAAGGATAATTTTCCTTTTCTTTTTCGTATGTTTTATTTATTTATTTTTTCCTTGGTGTGGCCTTGTTCTTAAGGAGGTTCTGTTTTTTTACATATTTTTTTTCAGTCTAATTATTCCTTATTTCCTAATTAAAGAACATTTTCCTACCTTTTTTTCCCTACTTTTTGTTTTCTTTCCTTGTCGTTATGGCGTTGTTCTTCTTAGGAGCTGCTAGACTTTTTATTTTATTTTCCTAGACTAATTACTCCCGATTAGTCCTTATTTCCGAATCAAAGATAATATTCCTGTCTTTTCCCTACTTTTCTTCCTTTTTCCTTGTTCTTTTTAGGCAGGTAGTGATGTTTCTTTTATTTCTTTCTGGATTAATTACCATATATTTTCACGTCACAGCACATTTTCTTAATATTTTCCCTTTTTCTTTTTTTTCTTTGCGTTGTGGCGTGTTGCATTGTCCTTCTTAGGGGGGTGGAGATTCAGGGCATTGCAAGTCTTTGTTTATTTTCATGGGCTAATTACTTCTTATTTCCACATCACATAACATTTTCCTATCTTTCCTTTATTACAATTAGTGTTGTGGCGTTGTCTTCTTGCAAAGTCGTTAGAAATCTCTATTTTCCTGGACCAGTTACCCTTTTATTTCTACATCTCAGTATATTGTCCTACTTTTTCCTCCCTTTCCATTTTTACCTTCGTATTTATGGTGTTGTGTTGTTAAACTGAACGGCAGCAACTCCACTGTTTCCTAACTCTAAGCGTGAAAAGCTTAACGCAACACTCGTCTCCCGACCAATCAGAAGCGAGTTTGTTGGTCATTGCCGTGCCGTGATTGGTCTGCGGACAGTCCTTGCTTCAGTGCACGCTCGGGGCAGGTCAGCAGGTGAGCGGGTTGGAAAGTTCTCAGGTTGGCAGGTCAGTCTTCGCAGCGTCATCCCTCGGTCGTTATCTGGTAACTTTGGCGTGAAACTGATCGCCGTCATTAAGGTAACTTGTGTTTCTAAAGAGGAAGGTGTGTGTGTGTGTGTGTGTGTGTGTGTGTGTGTGTGTGTGTGTGTGTGTGTGTGTGTGTGTGTGTGTGTGTGTGTGTGTGTGTGTGGGTCTCCTCTTGTTTTCCTCCTTCCTTTCCTTCCTTCATCCTCTCTATCTCTTTTCCGTTCTTTCCCTACTCTTTCCTTGTCTCTTTCGTCCTGTTTTCCTCTCCCTTTCTCTCGTCTCCTCCTTCCTTTCCTTTTTCTTTTTATTGTTTCCTTCTCTTCTTTTCCTTCCCTTAAATTCTTTTCTGCCTCTCTTTCTGTCTTCTTCCTGTCCTTCCTTGTTCCCTTTTTTACTCTTCCTTTCCTTTCTTTCTCCCTTCCCTTCCCTGCTACGTTCTCTTTTCTCATCTTTCCTCGTTATCTTCTCTCTCCTCTTCCCTTCTCTTCCCTTCCTTTCCTTTTTTCCTCTTTTTTCCCCTTTCCTTCTTCCATGCTTCCTTTCATCCTGCCTCTCCTCTTCACTTATCCCCTTTTCCTGTTTCCTTCCTTCCATTTCCTCCTTCCTTCCTCCCATCCGTCCTTCACTCCGTCTTGCCTCACGCTATTCCTCTCCTCTCCCTCTCTCTCTCCCTCTACTCCATCTCATCCTCATCATTCCTTTCTCTCTATCTCACTCCTATTATCACATCACCTTCCTTCTCCTCATTCTCCATTTTCTCCTCCCTCCATTCCCTCCTCTTCCCTCCCCCCTCTCTCTCTCTCTCTCTCTCTCTTCATGGCCGGCCCTCTCGCCCCCCTCTCTCGCCCGCCTCCCCGATTCACCGTCACAACAACAACGTCAATAGTAATTACGTCCCTGCTAACAGTGACAGTGATGGCCAAATTAAAGCCGCCGCCATTGCCGCCGCCGCCACCGCCACCACCATCGCCACAAACACCAGTAACTACCACCACCACCACCACCACTGCTACTATTACCACTACTATCAATAATAACACAGAAGCAATAAAAGTAAGAGTAATATCAGAATAAAGATGAGGATTAACTGCATTTCCAAAGGCGGTGTGTGAATGCCAGGTAATGTCAGGTAGAGGGAGTTGCAGATTAATGGCTTGTTGTGTATATTCGGCCTGTACGCGTGTATCCAGGCAGCCGGGAGTCTTGCATGGTGCCTGTATGATCATTAGTCACTGATTGCACCGTACCGTACCGTACCTCACTGCACCGTACTGTACTGTTCTCGTGTATTGCCCGGCCCGAATTGGGAATGAATTTTTGGAGAGCATACGTGAATACACACACACACACATACACACACACACACACACACACACACACACACACACACACACACACACACACACACACACACACACACACACACACACACACACACACACACACACACACACACACATTCACACGAGAACGAACAAACAAAGGCACAAACATTCATTAATTCATTGCAGTGTCACGGCGACAGGTAAACACACACACACACACACACACACACACACAGATAGATAGCTAGAGAGAGAGAGAGAGAGAGAGAGAGAGAGAGAGAGAGAGAGAGAGAGAGAGAGAGAGAGAGAGAGAGAGAGAGAGAGAGAGAGAGAGAGAGAGAGAGAGAGAGAGAGAGAGAGAGAGAGATTGACACTGACAGATTGAGAGCTCGCGGCGACGACATCAGAGACAGAACATGAGACAAAAAAAAAAAAAATAGAACAGAGCAGAGGATAAATTGAAAATAGATTGACATGATTTTTTAATGTTCTCTTCTTTCTCCCTCTCCCTCTCTCTCTCTCTCTCTCTCTCTCTCTCTCTCTCTCTCTCTCTCTCTCTCTCTCTCTCTGTGTGTCCCTGCAGACGCCAGCAATTCAGTTTGTCCTCATGAATAAGAGTATTATCAATCTGCACTCTTCTCTTCTCCCCTCTTCTTCCCTCTTCTCCCCTATATCCCTCAGAATTTACCCTCCTCCTCCTACTCCTCCTCCTCCTCCTCCTCCTCCTCCTCCTCCTCCTCCTCCTCCTCCTCCTCCTTCCTTCTTTCGCACTCTCTTTCATGCCTCTCCCTTCATCTCTCCTCATGTTTCTTTATCCTCTAAGCTTCACCTAATCTCATATTCTCACTTCTCTCCATCTTACCTTCCTATTCCCTCTTTCTCCCTCCTGTGTCCTCTTTCATCTCCCCCTTTTGCTTCTCCTCTCTCCCTCTCTCCATCTCTCTCTCTCTCTCTCTCCCTCTCACTGCTTTCCATTTGAAGTCATTCGTCGATACAATAAAAAAAAAAAAATGCCTGGGAAAAATCTCAGAACTTAATGATCGCGTGATTGGGTCTTTTTTCTCTCTCTCTCTCTCTCTCTCTCTCTCTCTCTCTCTCTCTCTCTCTCTCTCTCTCTCTCTCTCTCTCTCTCTCTCTCTCTCTCTCTCTCTCTCTCTCTCTCTCTCTCTCTCCCAGTCAGTTCAAGTTCTGACTTCCATCAGGGTCCTGGAAACGCTCGACAAAAAGTTTTCCTTCTCTTTTGTCTCCCTCTCTTTCTCTCTCTCTCTCTCTTTCGCTTTTTTGTCTGTCATTTTCTCTCTCCCTCTCTCTCTCTCTCTCTCTCTCTCTCTCTCTCTCTCTCTCTCTCTCTCTCTCTCTCTCTCTCTCTCTCTCTCTCTCTCCTTTTAGCGCAGAAAATCCGGGGTCGTCTTAGTAGCGCGGCTGTTTTGGTGACTGAAATACGCTGTTTTGAATACCTGACCTGTTTTTGCTTTTCATTTTTCCTGTTTTTTTTGGGGGGATGGGGGAGGAGAGAAGCGTTTTTGGGGTTTCGTGATCCTCTTTCGTAGCTTTTCTTTGGCCTCGTGAGTTCGTCCCTCTCGTTATTTTTCGTGTCAACCCTCATTAGTATTACTTTTGTCCTAGCCCTCGTCCTCGTCCTCGTTGTTCTTATCTGTGTCTTATTTGTCTTCCGTTTTCTTCGTCTCTCTCGTCTGTATTCTTCTCGTCCTCGTCCGTTTATCTGTTTATCTTAGTGTCGTCCTTATCCTTTCGTCTTCCTTGTCTGTGTTATTCCTTTCTCTCTCTTCGTTTTGGTTCTCCTACTCCTCGCCTCTCCCTTGCCCTTATTTTCTTCAAACCCTTGTCCTCGTCTGTATTTCTCCTGTTCTTTACTTCGTCGCCTTCTTCGTCCTTCTCGTCCTTCTCTTCTTCCTTCTCCTCGCCTTCGCATTTCTCCTTCATTTCGTTCTTTTCCTCCTTGTCCTTGCTCTTTCCTTTCTCTTCGTCCTCCTTATCCTCTGTTTATCACGTTTCGCTTTCATTCTCATCGTCTCCTCTTCTACCTCTTACTGGCACTCATATTACGCCTCCTCTTCCTCTTCTTCACTAGTCTTTCTTCAGAGTTTATATTTTATTCAGTTTTTTCTTCCCTCTCTTTTCCTCTCTTCCTCTTCGTGTCTCTGGCTGTCCTACGTCTTTCTGCCTGCCTGTCTCTCTCTCTCTCTCTCTCTCTCTCTCTCTCTCTCTCTCTCTCTCTCTCTCTCTCTCTCTCTCTCTCTCTCTCTCTCTCTCTGTGTGTTTTTTTTAATGCCTTCATGTTTTATTTGTGTCATTCCATTTCAGTATCTGTCTCTTTCTTTTCTTGATGTTTTTCTCAGTGGCTTAATCTGTCTGGCTGTCTGTCAGTCTCTCTCTCTCTCTCTCTCTCTCTCTCTCTCTCTCTCTCTCTCTCTCTCTCTCTCTCTCTCTCTCTCTCTCTCTCTCTCTCTCTCTCTCTCTCTCTCTCTCTCTCTCTCTCTCTCTCTCTCTCTCTCTCTCTCTCTCTCTCTCTCTCAGTCTGTTCATCTATCTGTCTATCTATGTGTATATCTTTCCACTTACCTATCTATCTATCCATCTATCTATTTTTCCCTGCATTCTTCCTTGCCTCAATCTTCATCCAGCGTCCTTCTTTCATTCCTTTCTTTCCCTTCCTTTCTTTATCTTCCTTTCTCCCTCCCTCTTCATTTCCTTCGTCCTCCCTAGCCTCCCATTGCATGCCTGCATTTTTTTTTTGCGTTCTTCATCCCAGTATACATATTTTCTCCTTCTTCTGTTGTCTCTTCTTCCTTCTTCATTTCCTCTCTTCACCCTGCTTCTCTCCCCCTCTTCTCTCTTTCTGTATTTTTTTTTGTGTATTTCGTTTTTCTTTTCTTGTCTTCTCTCTCTCTCTCTCTCTCTCTCTCTCTCTCTCTCTCTCTCTCTCTCTCTCTCTCTCTCTCTCTCTCTCTCTTGTGCATCCCCTCTTCCTCCTCCTCTCCTTTCTCTTTTTCACTCACTTTCTCAGACCATATTTTCTCCTCTATCTTTCTCTTTCCCTCTTCTAGTGTTCAGTCCACCGTCTCTCTCTCTCTCTCTCTCTCTCTCTCTCTCTCTCTCTCTCTCTCTCTCTCTCTCTCTCTCTCTCGCTCGCTCGCGCTTTCGTCCCCTCTACGTTCTTTCGCCACTTCTCTGAAAATATTGTTCGACCTTTTCTGCTTGATATCCACTCCCTTTTTTATTTATACATACATACATACATACATACATACATACATACATACACTGTCCTTCGATGTGTGTGTGTGTGTGTGTGTGTGTGTGTGTGTGTGTGTGTGTGTGTGTGTGTGTGTGTGGACGCGCACGTTCATTGCCGCTTAAACAGGACGCAAACTTCCTTTCAAGCGAACACAAAACAAACAAACTCTTAAGGGGAAAAAATATTGAAACTACCTAGAGAGAGAGAGAGAGAGAGAGAGAGAGAGAGAGAGAGAGAGAGAGAGAGAGAGAGAGAGAGAGAGAGAGAGAGAGAGAGAGAGAGAATCTGTAAGGTCTCCAATAAGATAAATCTGATAAATGTATAAATTATTTGCTGACTCAAAATGCAGAGAGAGAGAGAGAGAGAGAGAGAGAGAGAGAGAGAGAGAGAGAGAGAGAGAGAGAGAGAGAGAGAGAGAGAGAGAGAGAGAGAGAGAGAGAGAGAGAGAGAGAGAGAGAGAGAGAGAGAGAGAGAGAGAGAGTTCTTTATTTTATATATTTCTCGTGTTTTTGCTTGTTCTCTCTTGTTTTCCTAATACTTTTCAATGTTCTTTATTTATTTACATTCTTCCTTCATTCATTTATCTTGTTCTTCATGTTTGTACTCTTTTTGTTGTTCTTTTTCGTTATTGTTCCATTTCTTCTTTTTTTCTTTTTCTTCTTCTTCTTCTTCTTCTTCTTTGTATACATTGATTACTTTTCTCGTTTCATGTTTTTTTTCCTACAGCGATTTTTTTTCTTCTCATGTTGATTAATTCTTACTTTTTATCTTTTCGTCTTATTTTACTGATATTTTTCTATCTCCTTTTATTCTTCAGCTACTCTTTTTTCCCTTCCTCCATTCTTTTTTTCCCCCCTCTCTCTCTCTCTCTCTCTCTCTCTCTCTCTCTCTCTCTCTCTCTCTCTCTCTCTCTCTCTCTCTCTCTCTCTCTCTCTCTCAAGGCCTATCTAATAAATAAAAAAATAAGTGGGCAGTGTGAAAGAGAGAGAGAGAGAGAGAGAGAGAGAGAGAGAGAGAGAGAGAGAGAGAGAGAGAGAGAGAGAGAGAGAGAGAGAGAGAGAGAGAGAGAGAGCGAAATTGACAGAGGAAGGAGGGAGGGGGAAAGATGGAAAAAATTCTCAAGGGAGTAGAAAGTCAGAAGAGGAAGAGGGGAGGAAGAAGAAAAGGAATGTGGAAAAAAGAAAACACGCTGACGAGGCGAAGATGAAAATAAATAAAAAAGGAGCAACCAATTAGACGGGAGGGAAAGGGAAGAGGAGGACAAAGAAGAAGGAAAAAGGGGAAAAGGGTGTGAGTATTGTCTCCCTTTTCAAATGCAAGAAGGAGAAGATAAAGAAAGATGACCTATGTGTGTGTGTGTGTGTGTGTGTGTGTGTGTGTGTTTAGATCTTTGTATTTATCTATCCTTGTCTTCTTTGGTGAATCTTTATACACACACACACACACACACACACACACACACACACACACACACACACACACACACACACACACACACACACACACACACACACACACACACACACACACACACACACACACACACACACACACACACACACACGCACCATTTTTTCTAACCGTACTTTCAACCTGTTTTCTATTTTTCTTTCCTTCTTTCTCCTCCTCTTCTCTCTCCCTCCCGTCTAATTTGTTACTGTTTTTTTTTATTTATTTTTATTTTCATTTCGTCAATTAGTTTCCTTTTTTCCTACTTTCCCTTTTTCCTTTTTCTTCTTCTTCCTCTCTTCCTCGTCTGACTTTCTCCTCCGTTGATAATTAATGAGCAGTTTTCTATTTATATTTCACTTAATAATGTTTTGAACCCTTGTGATGTAAAAGAAAATAAAAAAAAAATATGTGCTAATATTTGCTTTTTATTTCTCAAAGACGTGGCAGAATTAGAAGCATTTTTTGTTTCCCTTCGTGAGACATGTAGAATATTAATATTATTTTTATTATTTATTCTTTGAACCATGTCGCTTGAAAAAAAGAAAAAAAAAAGAAAAAAAAAAAAAAAAAAAAATATATATATATATATATATATATATATATATATATATATATATATATATATATATATATATATATATATATATATATATATATATATATATATATATATATATATATATATATATATATATATATATTCTGCACTGTTTTATTACCTGCGTGAAAACATTTAATGCATCTTCAGTCAACTTCTCTTTTGACTTTTGTTTCTTTTATAGATTCGCGTTGAGTTCTCTGTTGCCACCAACGAAGTGTTTTTCCCATCTATGTTAGCATCTTTAATCTTTTTTGTTATTATTGTTGGTGCATATTTGTGTGAAGGAAGGGATAAGATGTTGTCTGGATCAGGAGATTGGAACATACTCTCTCTCTCTGACTGTAATCTCTCCTCTGCTTCTGTTCGTCCCTGTATCTCTCCTTCCGTCCTCCCTTCCTCTATCAGTCACCGCGTCCCATCTCCCCCTCCGTCACTCTCGTCAGGCTGGTGCCCTCACTGAGCTTGGGGGGGGGGGTCGCTTCCTGCATCAGTTTGATAATGCAATAGGCTACACCTGCTGCCGGCACTGAGCGGCGGCTATACTGCCTTGAGTGGCTGCACCTTGAGAACGGACAGGTGAGGGTCACGCCGGGACGAGGGAAGGGGGGGGAGTAGTCGGGGGTTGCACCGGAGGCCGCTAGAACACTGCATAATTTTGAGCTTCAACCGAGGTTAGTGCGTTTCTGGGGAGTCTATAGTGGAGCTGTAACACGTTGACGGGAGCTGTGTTCGCGTTTGGTACTCTCTCTGGCGACTCGAGGAAGTTTTTTGGGAATTATTCAGTGTGATCTTTCTGGCCAGAATGTCAGTCACTTAAGAGACAGAAAAAAAAAAAAAAACCCACCACCAAAGTTAACATTTATATCTGGTCAAATAAATGATGTTATGATCCACAAAACTTCTCGGATAGAAAAAAATGAAAGTAGTTTCTTACGATTAACTTTATTTATTAACACCCCAATTTAAGCCTCCGAAGAGATCTTAATATAAAGCAATTCATTAGTACGAATTCACATTTCTTTTCAGTTTACAGACGTGAAAGACACTGAACTTTCTTGACGTCAGTACTTCTGCTAAGATGAAGCAGCTAAGGTGAACAGCCTCCCACAAACACCACGAGAAGAGAGAAGGATGAGCTTACATTTCACACGGAGACAAGCCGCGAGGGTAAGGTTAAGGGGACAAAATATTGAGAGAACACACGTTTGAAGTTGAGAGGACAGGCGGCTTTTGTTTTTTGCTACTCGGATACAGAGAGAAAAATTTGCGTGGAGAAGATTGTGTGTGTGTGTGTGTGTGTGTGTGTGTGTGTGTGTGTGTGTGTGTGTGTGTGTGTGTGTGTGTGTGTGTGTGAGTGTAGAAATGCTCGAACTAGTGCAAGACTGTGATTTATATTTCAGGCTTCCACGTGGCAGAAAAATTTGCATAGATATTAAACCCTTGGGTCGCTTGGTCACACGAAACACTTGCTCAGTCTGTTAGCCTTCCATCGACCACTGCATATGTGAGAGGGAGAGAGGGAGAGGGAGAAGGAGAGAGCTATATCTAGGCAGCTCAGAGGGAGAATCATGTGTGGGTGAATTAATCAAGACCACTTCAGGGGTTTTGGAAGCTGCTGGCCTTACAAGTTGTGCATTAGTTGTGTTTCTGCTCCTCTTTTTCCCTTTATTCTTTTTGTCCTTTTCGTCTCTCTCTTGTATGGCTGGTTGCTTCTTGTGTTTTCTTTAGTGTTCTTAATTTTTATTCTTATTTCTTGTTCTTTTTCCATGGTTTCTTCTCATCCTCAAGGTCTTCCTCCTCTTCCTCCTCCTCCTCCTCCTCATCATCATCATCATCATCATCATCATCATCTTCCTCTGTCTAGTCTCCGTCCTCATTCTCACCCTCGCCATCCTTCTTCTAATTCTATTTGCATCATCATAATCGTCGTCACTGCCACCACCACCACCACCACCACCACCACCACCACCACCACCACCACCCATTTCTTGCCAAGTAACATTTATAAATAGGCAAGGATCGCAGGTCACAAGAGGAGGATGGTGCTGCAAGGTCGCCGTTAGGAAGACAAGGTCAGGAGAATCACCATTACCATGAATAGACCTTTTTAATGTGGGCTATTTTACACGCCTTAGTGACCTGATGTCTGTGTTCCTTTTAGCGTGGCAAGGAGGAGAAGAAAAATGTTTATAATTGCAAGATAAAGTCTTTTCCTTCTTCCATTCAACCGGGTAAAGGATGGAGGGTGGGAGGGAGAGAGGAAGCGAAAGAGGAAACAGAGAGGGAGGGTTAGAGAGAAGGTCGTTTCCATGACAACCGTTTCTTTCTCCAGTGTGCATGTGGAACTGTGTTATATATGTTAATTATCGCGTCTTTTTACCTCATTCAGGCTGGAATAGATTAACCTGCTGAGCTAGTGAAGCTGCGGCGCTGAATCAACATGGGGCTTTTAAAACATCAGGTCGTTTAGCGGAATGGGATGATGAGTCAGTACAGGAGAGTCTCATACAGGGAGTACCACGCGTAGAGCTGGACTCCCTTGACGTCTTGCAGCTTCTCTTACGTACGAGATGGCAACATGAAAGGAGATGAAGGTGGGGGTAAAAAAAAAGACGGAGATTAGGGGGAGGGCAAGGGAGATGAAGGGGAATTGTACAAGGGACGAGGATTTAGGGGTAGCGAGGACTGATGATATTGAGTTAGGGAGACGCTTCGTGTAGGAAAAGTTCGGGGTTGTAGGGAGAGGACATTATATTGAGGTAGGGGGAGAAAGAGGGTTGGGGTTTGAGAAAGTAGAACATTGAGGTAGGGGGAAGAGAGATGAAGGTATTCGGGGTATGAGGTTGTGGGCAAAAACAGTATGGGGGTTAATGATATTGAGATTGGGAAAGAGAGTTGGGGTTTGAAAATGCGGGAGGGATTAAGACTACGAGGGAGGGAGGTGAAGGAACTGAGAAGAAGAAGAAGGAGAAAGAGGTGGTGGTGGTGGCGGAGGAGGAGGAAGCGAAGAGGATAAATGTTCAGCCACGTCGAGCCGAAATTTTATTGTGCAAAGCAAAAGGTTTACTCGTGTTTGCACATTTATTACTGCCTTGGACACATTTTCCACCTGCAAGCCTGAAATATTTATCTTCGGCATTTTCCTTGTCGCCGTCTTTAACAGTGGCAGTCCCTCTTGCCTCCTGTCCTTGCCTCCCTTTCTCTCCACCTCCTTCAATACGGGCGATAAGAACTCTCCAGTCTTCGGCCTTATCGCTCCTCGTCCCTTCCTCTTACTTGGAACTCAGAGGAATAACATCAGCAATATTTTTCCCTCCGTGCTTTACATCACTCCCCGGACATCGCACGAGCTGGCATTTATATATCGGCATTTCTTATTCCAAGGTCTCAGTGTCATTCTTCTCTTGGCTGCAATTGGAAGCTTAGTATACGCAGAGTGCCTTTTAACTCCTACTTCGGAAGACTTCGGAAAAGCAGCAAGACTTGTTACCATTCCCGCTGCACCCTCACTGTACCTGAAGGAAGAAAGTGCTAGGTGAAAAATGGTATATGCCAAAAGTAATGAAATAAAACAAATAGCGAAGAGTGAAGAGGGAATTCAGGAGGGGAGGAAAGGTTCATGAAAGAGGGAGGAGAAAGAGAGAGAAGTAGAGAGGGGAGTGAGAAGTGAGCAGGATGGGAGGAAGGAAGGGAAAGAGAGAGGGAGGGAGAGAGGAAAGGAGCACAGAAGAGAACGAAGGATTATAGAAGAGCGAGGAAGGAGGAGGAGGAAGAGGAGTGAGGAGTGAAAAGTGAGGGGGGAAGAGAGGAAGGAAAAGAGGAAGGAAGGAGAGAAGGGAAAGAGGAAAGTAAGCAATACAGAAAGAGAGGAGGAAACATAAAGTAAGGGAGAAAGTGAGAGAGGAGGAAGAAAAGGAGTAAGAAGAAAGGAGTAAGAAGAAAGGAAAGAAGGAAAGAGACAAGAAAGGTAGAAAGGAAGTAAGGAAGGGAGAACGAAAGATAGGAAAACAATACGAAAAAGAAAACAATAAAGTAAAAAAGAAAAAAACGAAGGATGGAAGAAAAAAAGAAGAAAGGAAGAAAAGAAAGAAGAAAGGAAGAAAATAGGGAAAGAGAAGAAAACAACACTAGGAAAGTTCATGTAATAAACAGGAAAAAACAAAAAAGGAGAGAAGGTGACGAAGAAAGATGGAAAGAAGGAAGCGTGAGGAAAGAAAACATCACAAGGAAGGTTCATGTGATAGAGGAAAAACACAAAAGGGGAGAAGGAGGGATAAGAGGTAACGAAGAAAGAAAAAAAAGAAAGGCAGAAAAGAAAGAAGAAAAAGAAAATAAGGAGAGAGGAAGGGAATCCACTGAGAAAGTTCATGCGATAAGGAGAAAAATGGAGAGGAGGAGGATTAAGAGGTGACGAAGAAGAAAGGAAGGAAGGAAGAAAGGAAGGGAGAGAAGGAGGAAAACAACACAAGAAAAGTTCATGTGATACGGAGGAGAAAAAGGAGAGGAGGAGGAATAAGAGGTGACGAAGAAGGAAGGAAGGAAGGAAGGAAGGAGAGGGAGAGGGAGGAAAGGCACCCCGCTCAGGACACCCCGGGGCAGAGTGGGAGCCGCGCCTCACTGGGCCTTAGATTGGATGCAATTTCAGACGCGAGTGAAGAAACAAAAACAAACAAACAGCTGAGCAAACCAACAAATGCGAGGCTTAATAGACTGGCAGGGAGAGGACAGGACCAGAGAGAGAGAGAGAGAGAGAGAGAGAGAGAGAGAGAGAGAGAGAGAGAGAGAGAGAGAGAGAGAGAGAGAGAGAGAGAGAGAGAGAGACTTATTGCACAAAACACACGAAAAAAAACATAAAAAAGCGTTCCGAGTGACAAAAATAAACAATAAAAATGTCGTATCCAGAGAGAGAGAGAGAGAGAGAGAGAGAGAGAGAGAGAGAGAGGGAGAGAGAGAGAGTAGCTCGTTAGAACCAAGGACACTGCCCCCTTCCCGCCCCTCTCGCCCTGACCACCTCACTCATTTTATAGACCAAGGCTGGGGAGGAGGGGATAATCTGCGCGTTATCTGGGGACCATATGGGGCTCTGAGGTTCGTAAGGGACTTGGCGAGGACTGAAGGGGGCGGCGGAGGAGTCCCAAGAGGCAGGGTCATCTCCTCCTCCTCCCCCTCCTCCTCGTCCTCCTCCTCTCCAGTGCTCCTCGTCTTCGTCTTAATTCAGATAACCAGGCGGCGGTTCAGCTACGGTCAGGGATATTGTTGAGGGATTTGGGAGTGATTGAGGGATTGGGAGTCAGTCAGTGAGTCATTGACAGAGTGAGTGAGTGATTGAGTGAGGGAGTGGGCTTGTGTGTGTGTGTGTCAGAGAGAGAGAGAGAGAGAGAGAGAGAGAGAGAGAGAGAGAGAGAGAGAGAGAGAGTGAGAGAGAGAGAGAGAAGTTAAAATGGCACCAGTCAACAGTGTTTTTTCTCAGCGAGGAATAATTCAATGTTTGTGTTCGGCGTGTGTGTTATTCCCCCTTGGCGCCCTGACCAGCGAGGCGGTGACGGGGACTAATGTTAATGACGGGTGCCTCACGAGCTGCCCGCTTGGCTCTACGGAGAGGATAAGTAGGAAAGAAATAATAGAAGGAAAATCAAATCGTGCGCTTCTCTCACCTGTCTCATTAAAGGGCGGGGCTTCAATAATCCTCTTTTCTTGGAGGTTGGTGAGTGTAGTGTCTGTAGTATTCCTAATATTTTAACTTGTTTTAAGGCATGATGTACTGGAATGATAAATGAAGAGCGCGTTGTCTCCTGCTTTCTTTGTACTTCTTCCATTAACCTTGTGAGTTGCGAACGGGAGGGAAGTAATAGCCCTATCATAGTCTAACCTAACCTAACCTAACCTAACCTAACCTAAACTACCCTAACTTAACCTAACCTAACCTAACCTAACCTAACCTAACCTAACCTAACCTAACCTAAACTACCCTAACTTAACCTAACCTAACCTAACCTAACCTAACCTAACCAACTTAACATAAGCTAAACTAACCTAAACTACCCTAACTTAACCTAACCTAACCTAACCTAACCTAACCTAACCTAACTTAACCTAACCTAACCTAACTTAACCTAACCTAACCTAACCTAACCTAACCTAACCTAAACTACCCTAACTTAACCTAACCTAACCTAACCCAATCTAACCTAAGCTAATCTAACCTAACCTAACCTAACCTAACCTAACACAATTTGGCCTGACCTAACCTAAACTAAACAAAAATTAACCTAACCTAACCTAACATAAACTAAACAAAACTAAACTTAACGTAATCTAACCAAGCCTAATCTAAATTAACGTAACCTAACCCATCTTATCCTAACCTATCATACCTATCTTCAACTCTCGCATCCTGTTAAATCCTATACCGTGACGTAACTTAGCATAACGTATTCCTAACATATTCTGTCCAATAGTTTTCTAATCCAACTTGATGTAACCTTAGAGAACCAGTTTCGTTGCTGCGTTGAGTTCCTGCCTTTTTTTTTTTTTTTTTGTGTGTGTGTGTGTGTGTAATTCCATGTCTTTTTATTGTTTATGATAGAAAAAAAAGTAATATCTGCAAATAAAATCAATAGTTAATTTCGCTGATATGATATACTGGTGTAAATGTGTCTACTTTTTTTTGGCCAAACTTTTTCAAAACACCTATAAACTCCATTATAGAATCCTATTTAGAATTAACAAATTTTGGCGTTATAGGAAAGACAGGTGTAAATATCCCTACCTTTGTAATACCTGCCGCATTTCTAATTTTCAGTATGAATATAAACACAATTCTTTCTCCGGCAGATACGAATATTACTAACAGTATCCTATGAGATGGACTTGTTTCCGTATTCCTTGGACGAAAACAAGAGCAACATTCAAGCAAAACATCGAAACCAGACTGATAAATCTGGGAGCCATCAATACAGACTAACGTAAAAACAAACACGAGATTATGTTGTAATTCTGTAACCATGCATCACTCCCTTCCCTGGAAAACACATCACGGGCACAGCAGACGTGTACCACTCAATAAGGTACAGTAGTTTTTGGCCGTGGACCGTTTTATTTGGAGGTACTAGTGACTTATCTGTTATTTTACATTAGCAGACGTACCATTTGTAGTGTTGGCACCGTGTTTAGTAAGTGTACCGTGTTTAGTATAACTTGTAAAGCACTTGTACTGTGTTTTCATTCGTACCATGTTTCTAGAATGTACCGTATCTGGCATAACTTCCATATCTAGCATACCGTTTGTAACATCCGCATCGTGTTTCCAGAACGCACCGTATTAGTCACTCTGTACCATTAGTCGTTATCCGTACCGTGATAACAGAACGTACCGTGTTTACCAACCTTCACATACGTCAAAGCAAGTACCGTATTTTGTATGTTTATGTATATGTATGTGTATGTATGTCTTTCGCACCGAATATGACCCAACGTACCACATTTTAACACCTGTACCACACGCAGCTCCCGTGTTTAGCCAGGGTACCGTGTAGAGAAGTACCACAATGGGCCTTTGTATCGTGTTTGTCAGTAGCAGCGGCCTGTGTTTACCGCGGTGCATGATTGGAAATGCAGGGAATGTTATGGCTGGCGATTAGCTTGCAATGGAAAAAGTTACAATTGCATAATTATGTTTGAAGTGCAGGTCAGATTCAGGTTCAGTATTTGTATGCATTTGCGGTTGTATTACTAGTTTATTTATTTATGATTTGTTTGAGTTTTTGCATGCCTCTATGTGTGTGTGTATATGTGTGTGTGTGTGTGTGTGTGTTTATAACAGATATGGGAGTGGTTATTGTGTGTGTCTTTCTGTTAAAATGTGTGTATGTTTATTCCTGTGTGTGTGTGTGCGTGTGTGTGTTTGTGTGTGTGGGGACAGTTGCCTGGGTGTTTGTACTGTGCTATATATTATGTACTGTATACTAACCTCTGTTTTATCTGTTATGTACTTCACTTATCTGTCTATATATAATTAGATTTCCAACCTTTTTATTTCACTCAATATGAATTCTAACCTCCTAATTCTATAATTCTTCTTCTCTCTCTTTTCCTTTCTTGTTCGTTTTTGTTTGTTTGTTAGCCACCTTCTCTCTTCTCCTCTCTCTAACCTTTCTATCTGTCTCTCCTACCCTTCCTTGATCCTTCGCTTCCTTCCTCCCTTCTTCTCTTCCTCCCAAACTTTAGATGACGAGTACAGTAGAAATCCAGGCTGTAATATAATAACCATCACCACTCAAACGTGACCTTTCCTTGCCTCGCCTGTACAGTAACCTTACCTGGGGACACGTGGCGCTGAAAATAAAAATCCGCACCATTCTCAATATGTTTTTTCTTTTTCTCTTCTTTGTTGACTGAAAATGTACGATGTGACCTTAAGAGAACGCCGACTCTAGGACACCTGGAATAGGTCGTGGAGGATCAAACGCACATTGATGAACTGAGGAGCTGTTATTACTTTTGCCAGCTCGTGTATTAATGAAGGTAATGAGGGAGGTGGGGAGATGCCACTGGTTTTCACTCGCCGGCGTTCGGAAGTTGTGATTGACGTGTGTGTGTGTGTGTGTGTGTGTGTGTGTGTGTGTGTGTGTGTGTGTGTGTCTGTAGTGTGTAGTATGTGTAGTCTGTTTGTTATATTTTACGTTGTTGACATGTCTATTGTGTTTTTATTTTTATTTTATGTATTTATCTTTTGGTTCGTGTTCTGTTCTGATCTTATCTATTTACTTATTTTTGGTTTACCACATTCTCTCTCTCTCTCTCTCTCTCTCTCTCTCTCTCTCTCTCTCTCTCTCTCTCTCTCTCTCTCTCTCTCTCTCTCTCTCTCTCTCTCTCTCTCTCTCTCTCTCTCTCTGTGGTAATTTTTAGCCTTTGTTTTGAGGGGTGAGATATCATTACAACAAAAGAAAATAAGGGAAGCTGCAAGAAGCACTCTGGTCTGTACGTCTATGAAACATACACCTATCATCCCCATCCATAAATTTCTCTGATCTTCCTTTAAAGCTCCCTGATGCCTCACCACTAACCTGATTACTGACTCCATTCCATTCGTCTACCACTCTGTTTGAGAAGCAATACAGTGAATGTTTGTTGTGTTTGTCTTCCCTGTGTTGTAAAAATTTATTCTGATATTTATAATACAGTTGCTTTCATGGAGGTACTGGAATGACTTAAAATTGTACTTGTTTTTTTACACTTGAAAAATGATTAATGATTTTTTAACATTTTTTGTTTTTTTCAGGCACGAGACGTTAAATTAAACGGAAATTGTGTTTGTTTCCTGCATGTAACAATAATAATTCTTGATATTTTTCGTATTTATTTTCACATGAAAGGCGCTGGTTTCATAAGCAGCGGAGTCTGTGTCTTCTCTTCGTAAAGAAATATTCCTGGTATTTCCAACTTTACTCATTTTCAGGCATGAGGTATTGCGGCGAAGTTTATCTGTCTGTAGTATGTAAGACTGACCAAATTATTCCTGATATTTTAACTTTTGTTTTAAGGTATGAGGTAATGGAATGATAAGTTGGGTTTGCCTTTCTTTTTTTATCTATCATTTTCGGAAGTGGTACATTTTCAGTCCTTGTTTTCTAACGTTGGCGTTGACTGGACTCCTTAGTACGTATAAACAAATAAACAGATAACTATCAAACCAACAAACTACCTACCTCACTAACTCAGTCAATAAATGCAGAAAAGAAGGGAGGAAGAACGGTAGAAAGAAACAATTCATTAAGGACTTTTGCATTTACCTTTCTCATTTCTCCGTCGTGGGTTCATGCATCAGATTCAGCAAACACTAATTCTCACGTCCGCCAGCTGGTCACAATGGTCGTGATGTATAATGTACAAGTATATGGAAAGCGAAATGTGCCGGTCAACAATAAAATAACAATGATCATAGACGGAACACCGAAACAGCGAGCGTTATTGAGGTTACAACGCCAGGAATTAATAAACACACAAAATTGTCCGGCAGTTGTTACAGAATAATAAATAAAATCGTAATACAAACCGATTGAAAGGTATGGAAAATTTACCACTCTCTCTCTCTCTCTCTCTCTCTCTCTCTCTCTCTCTCTCTCTCTCTCTCTCTCTCTCTCTCTCTCTCTCTCTCTCTCTCTCAGTTTATCTCTTGTTTGTATCTGTATGTTATCTGTTTATTTGTCTATCTATTTATCTATCTATATCTATCTATTTATCTATCCATCTATCTATATCTGCAGCTCTGTCTGTCTGTGGTTGGTTGGCTGCCAGTCTATCTATCTATCTATCTATCTATCTATCTATCTATCTATCTATCTATGTGTTTTTCTTTGTTTCCTTCCTTCAAATTACCTATCTATATATCTGTTTATCTATCTATGTTTTTCTGTTTCCTTCCTTCAAGTACCTATCTTTCTATCTATCTGTTCATCTGTCTATCTATCTATCTATCTATCTATCCATCTATCTATCTGTCTATCTATCTACACAGCAATCTTCCTTACTCAACATTTTGCCGCTGAATTTCTTAACACCTTGCAGCGTCGCGGGAAAATAAAAGGAAAATAGGGAAATAATATAGATGGCCAGGTGAGGTGTGGCCACAATTCCTGCAGGTGAAGGTGTGAGGTGGGCGGCAGGCGACCTCTGAGCCACCTGCTACCTGGGTCACCTTGGCCATGGCGATTAGTGAGAGAGAGAGAGAGAGAGAGAGAGAGAGAGAGAGAGAGAGAGAGAGAGAGAGAGAGAGAGAGAGAGAGAGAGATTATGATGCCATTTCCTTGTGACGTTGGTGCAAATATTTCCCATCTTCACCTAGATTAGATTCTGGATATTTGATTGGCTCCCCACGTCTATCCACACCCCCCCCACCTAACCACCCTCTCCCCACACTCGCCTACTCCCTCCCAACACACGCACACTTTCCAACTTTCCTCGTTCTCTTTGCTTCATAACAATACAACACAGATTGAAAAAAAAAAAAAAGCACGTAGGAATTGGTTCTCAAAAAGAGTGGTAGATGAAAGGAACGGGCTCAGTAATCAGGTTGTTAGTGCCGAGTCATTAGGGAGCTTTGAGAGAAGATGAGGTAAATGTGTGGGTGAGGATGATAAGTAAAAATAGGTCTGTAAATTTCATGCAGGGATGCCACATATAGGCCTGGCAGCTTATTGCAACTTGTCATATTTCTTTATTTTTTTATGTTCTTATATCGATGAAAGAAAGCACACTGACATTAATAACACTACTAAAGCTACCAACTCCTCTTATACCACAATAGTAAATACGTATGAGTTCATGGATTTTCACTGACTGTATTGTTATAATTATCTTAACGTATCTGCAGTGTGTATGTGCACATGTGAGGCTGTTGCGGCTGTTTCTCGGTGTCCAGTACTCTTTCTCGTTGTTTTGTATCTCTCCGTTCATAACCTCTTCTCCGTAACTGGTCCATGGTGTTCCCCTTGTGTTCCGTGGCTCCTTCATCGTGTCCATCCAGTGTTCTAAGGCTGCTTTATCGTGTTCCCCTTGAGTTCCGTGCCTGTTTCATCATGTCCCCTTCTCTATATTTTCCTGTTTCTTGGCTCATCGTGTTTCCCGTGTGTTCCATGGGTGCTTCATTGTTCCCCGTGTGTTCCGTGGGTGTTCCGCAGGTGTATGAGGCTGTCGGGTTGTCTGGCAGAGTGTTTCATCCCTGCTCACTACCACGCAAAGAGGACTACAAGAGCCACACACCACAAAGGCCGCCAGAACCCTGAGGCTGAGAGAGAGAGAGAGAGAGAGAGAGAGAGAGAGAGAGAGAGAGAGAGAGAGAGAGAGAGAGAGGGGAGAGGGAGGGAGAGGGAAAGGAGTATTAATGGTAAATCTTATGTGGTGCTTCGGGACCCAACACGGCAAGATATAACACACTAGAACACAGCAGAACACAAGATAATAAGTTAGATAATACAAAAACAATATATATAAAAAAAACTTCACTGTAGCAATGAAACAAAAAAAAAGAAAAGAAAAAAACGAAAAAAGAACATTCGCTACCCTCTCTCTCTCTCTCTCTCTCTCTCTCTCTCTCTCTCTCTCTCTCTCTCTCTCTCTCTCTCTCTCGTTCTAGAGTGGTCTTTGACGCGTACAAGCGGAGATAGCGAGTAATCTGGAGTGGCGTGCTATACTCTCTGAATGGAAAAGAGGGAGGGGAGGGAGCGACCTCGAGTAGAAGAGGAAAGGCAGCAGAGGAGAGGAGGTAGAGAAGAGAGGGACGAGGAGAGGGGCGACGAGCGACGAGCGAAGGGTGAGGGGAGGGCCAGTCTGTAGAGGCGATTGCGGGGTGAGTGTGCGTGTTGCGAAGGGAAGGTTTGAGGTGATGAATAGTGTTGTACTTGTATGCGACGCGTTATGAGACTGCTCCGTGATGAATGTGAGGTCTTCCGTGAACGAATAGCGTTTATGTGTGTGTGTGTGTGTGTGTGTGTGTGTGTGTGTGTGTGTGTGTGTGTGTCTGTCCCACGAGCCCACAGGGAGGTTAATGCAGACCCGCGTGAGGCGATTTATGGCTCTCATCAGACGGGATGAATGGCCTTTTGAGCACCCGATATTAGGCCGTGAGGAGACCCAAAGGCGAATTACAGCTGTGATGAGCCGCCCCGACTGAACGGTGATAGGGTGCGATGCAGGTGATGAGGCGTTGCTGGACTGGCCGTGTATTGAGGCTGACAGGCTGTGATGTAGTATGATAGGGTATGATAGGGTGTGCTGGTAATGGCTGGGTGAGTGTGAGGTGAGTTTGGTCAGGCTGTGATGGCCAGAAGGTGATTGGTGTTGTTAGTTTGATAGGTGCACAGTTTCAACGTTTTCT